>NC_056732.1:507832836-508002836 GCF_019279795.1 Protopterus annectens | reverse complement strand
CTCCTGTTGAAGGCAGGGAATGAGTGGAATCATCGTTTCCAAGCTGTAGCTGTGCTGAGTCCATACACTTTTCAGGTACCATTGTAATTTCCTCATATGCAGTTTTGCAAATGGTATTAGTAGAATGCAAGATGCCATGAATCCCAAGGCCTGCAGAATTTAGAATTTTTCTTGCAGGGAGTTGGGTCTTTGTTGCCATTATTTTGAAATATTGAAACAGTTGTCGTTGTTTGTCTGGCATGAGATAAGCCATCTGGGCCGTTGTATTCAAGCTGGCACCCAGGAATGTTATATTTTGTGAGGGCACTAGTTTTGATTTCTTTTCGTTTACTGTGTACCCTAGGCAACTTAGAAGGTGTTTGACAAATGCCAGATGCTGTAAAAGAATGTCCTTGCTTTCTGTTTGAATAAGACAGTCGTCCAGGTATGGGTATATTTGAATTCCTCTTTGTCTGCAGTATGCAATTACTGGTGCCACGCATTTTGTGAAGACCCTGGGCGTAGTAGATAAGCCAAAGGGCAGTGCAGAGAATTGATAATGCATTGAACCTGCAATGAAGCGGAGGCATCTTCTGCAATTTTGTCTGATAGGGACATGCAGGTATGCCTCCTTGAGGTCCAAAGTGACTAGCCAAGCATTCTTGCCCAGCATGGGAAGATGCTGCTGTAGTGTTAGCATCTTGAATTTTGGTACTTGCAGATAGGTGTTCGGAACTGAAAGATCCAGAATGGGTCTACATGCTTTGTCCTTTCTTGGAACTAGGAAGGGTCTTGAGTAAAATCCTTGTCCCTGCTCCTGTGTAGGTACCTGCTGAATGGCTCTCATATTCATGAGAGCTGTAATTTGTTTTTGTGCCTCTGCCCATTGATTTGGTGGCAGGTTTGGCATTCCTTTGATCCTTGGTAAGGTATGAAAGAGGAATCTGTATCCTTGAGAGACAATGTTTAGAACCCATTTGTCTTTTGTGATGATGTGCCAGTTGTCTGCAAAAAAATGCTAGTTTTCCTCCCAAGGGTGTTGCCAGGAGAGATTTGCTTAGTAGTTTGAGGATAGAGTCAGAGTCATTGTGTCTGCCTTCTGTTAGCTTGGGGCCTGTCTTCTCCTCCTTTCTGGGGAGCAGAACCCCATTGGCGAGGTTTGTAAGGGCCCAGTGACTGACCTCTTCCCCTTGGGCGTCTGTATTTGCCCCTCTGATCTGTCTGAAGCTGGAAAGGACCAATTTTTTGTTAGCCAATTTCTGCTGAAGCGAGGGGGTTGTACCTGCAAGAAATCCTTGACCGTTTGCATAGATTTAGCCTTATCCTCCATTTTCTTTAAAACCTCTTCTGCTTTGACACCAAATAATACATCCTGTTGTAAAGGTGCATCTAATAATTTTGCTTTAACATGGTCAGGGAGGGGTTGCTCTTTTAACCAGGCATATCTACGGATGACTGAGCCAGTAACAGCTGCTCTACAGGAAGCTTCCAGTGAATCAAATCCGCATTGTAAACTATGCTTGCCCACCTGTTCAGCTGCATGCAACAGATCCTGCATTTCCTTGAACTCAGGCTGTTCTGAGTGTGTGCTAATTTTTGTTTTAACTGAGACATCAGGAATTGTTGATATTTCAACATGTGAAACTGGTAATTTAATGCTCTCATAGCCAGAGTTGCAGAGGTGTACATTTTCTTTCCCCATCTATCTAAGGCTCTGGAATCTCTTTCAGAGGGCACAGGATTTTTAGCCATAGAAGCCTTTGCTCCCTTAGGACCCTGGGATATGGTTTCTGGGTCAGCTATATGGCTTTTATAAAGGAAATTGTGTGAGTCAGGTACTCTGTAGTATCTGTCTGGTTTGGCTGGAGCAGGAGGTAGCGAGTCTGGATTTAAACTAGACTCCAAGTGGACATCATCCACAATATCTAAAACAGGAGGAATAGCAAGGGGTCTGTGCTGGGGTAATAGAAGGAACTTTCTGAGCCTTTTCTTAGGATCAGAGTAATCCTGGCCTTCTCAGTGGAAATGTTCCCTCATGGTATGTAATGTTTCCCCAAAGGTGTAGTCTTCAGGGGGAGATGCTGAGGGAATAGAATCTTCAGCATCAGAATCCTCATAAGGTAGAAAAGTGTAATTCTGTTCCTCAGAAGAATCTGAGGAGAGAGAAACCTGGTCAGAGGATGCATAATCCTCCTCTTGTCTTGGTCTTTTATCAGGAGGGGGATGGGAACCCCTGATAAGGGTAATTAAATCTTAAGCATCTGTTTCTTAGGCATGGGGCCTTGACCTGTAGACCGATGAACAGTTTTCTTAGGTTTTAAAGGAGTTTTAAGTTTAGCATAAGATTTAATGGTGAGTGTAGTCGGTCTGACGACACCTTCTGCAACCGAAGGGGTTTCCTCTGCACCTGTGTCTAAATCTGCTCCGGTGTCGGTAGATGGCTGCGTCAGCCTAGTAGACTCCGCATGGGAGTCGGCAGCTGTCTGGGGTTCCAGCTCTGCGGTAGTCAGGGGCTGTGTAGGCGCCTCACTGAAAACCGGAGAACCGGCGACAGGCCCAGCTGAGGCCTCGGGGTCTGGCTTATTCCTAGGCTGCCTGCCCTTATCCTTGCATTTTTTATGATTTGCGGTCATCGGCTGCTCCGACGGCATGATATAATTGAATTTACTACCAAAGTAATGCCGTGCGAAGTCAAAACGTCGTTTGATAGTGCGTTTATTAAACCTAGCGCAAAACCGACAACCTGTGACATCATGGTCTGGGCCTAGGCAAGGAATACAATAGGAATGGAAGTCCTTATGAGGTATTTGCTTCCCACAAGAAATGCAATTGTTAACTTTTTCTGACATCGGACTGATGCAAGAAAATGTTCCCCAATGGGGTACTTAGCTTTATTTAAGACTTCGGACTGAAATTCAAATCAAAAATCTCAGGTGTCGGCCGACCGGCACTTGCCAACTGCTTCTGCTTCGGGCACCGCGCGGCAAAAAAGACTGGATAAAATGGCGTTGGATGCCTCTTATATACCCCTGACGCACTGATGTCAAAAGAAGCGACAGCAACCGAAACCGGACCAAGACTTTGGAATTCGGGCAGACTGCGGGACCGCCTGACGGCAGGAAAACCCAAAGGTGATGACTGCAGCAGGGTAACACGATGAACATCAAGGGGAACGGAGCCAGGGGGAACCCGTGGCGGCAGCCGGGCGGGATTTTGCTAAGGCCTCTGCCGAGGCACATCGGTCAGTTGACCGCTTCCTCAGTCAGTCTCAGTCCCTGTGCTTAAGCTTCTGTCAGTCCCCGGTCCTCTTAGCTGGAGGTTCAGTCTCAGGGGCCGGGATGGAAGAAGCAGAAGTGGCGAACAAAGCCAATGAAGTAACCGGGGCCTCCGTAGGGAAAAGGCCCTTCAATATGAGCTTATTCCTCCTGTCGATCAACGAGTGGGGATTGAACCCCACGCAGATCGAGCAGGAGGTTTTGAGGTGAGCCACCCCTAAACAAACTACACAAAGTGTGGCCATTGGCAAGGAATAGCTTATGGCCATACTCCGTGCACTTTCTAAACCCCCCATTTGGGAGTCTCTGCCACAACTGGAGAGAGAGAGAGAGAGAGAGAGAGAGACAGACCCACCCAGACAAGCACATACACTCTAGGCTAGAAGGGAAGAAAGCAGGAAGTTTTTGTTTTTTTTTTAAATACCAGACACCTGAGCATTAAGTGGAAAGAAGGGGAGATAGAAAAGTGGGAAGATAAATGGCTATAGCCAACAAAAAGTACAGTTTTGAACCTACCATAAATGTAGATGTTAGAGTGCTCATACAGCTGCAGTCATTACAGATGGGTTATCCTGCCGTCAGGCAGGTCCTCAGTCGGCCGAATTCCAAAGTCTAGGTCCGGCGTCGGTTGCCGTCACTTCTTCCCTGACGTCAGTGCGCCAGGGGTATAAAAGAGGCAGCCGATGCCATCTTCTTCAGTTTTTCTTGCCCCAGATGTCAGGTGCCCCCAGAAGGAAGGTAAAACATAAATTTATGTAATCATGCAATATAGAATAATCAAAAAACAGTAGTTGCAAGCAAATACACCATAAAAGAATACCCCAAATAGGTTGTATGAGAAGGTGTTTGTCATAAGGCCTGTCCTAAGAGGGGACAGAGGGGGGGTAACCTGGACTGCAGCTGTATGAGCACTCGAACATCTACATTTATGGTAGGTACAAAACTGTACTATGTTCATCGTGCATACAGCTGCAGTCATTACAGATGGGAAGAATCCCAAAGCTAGGTAGGGGTGGCAGGCACTAAGTGGAAATAGGAGGAGCAAGGATGCCCTGCAAGACTGCTGTGGCAAATCCCGCTCTAGATTTAGAGTATAGTGGAAGGTGATAGTGCTTGGAGAAAGTGTGCACTGAACTCCAAGTGGCTGCTTCCAAAATGTCCTTGGTAGGAACCCCCCTGAGGAAAGCTGCAGAGGTAGCTGTGGCCCTGGTGGAGTGGAATCTGATGCTTGTAGGCACAGTTTTTCCATGAAATGAGTAACAAAAGCGTATGCAGTGGGCTATCCATTTTGAGACTGTCTGTTTGGAAATAGCTTTTCCTTGAGCACCTGTAGCATAGGACACAAAGAGTTGCTCGGATTTCCTGAATGGCTTTGTCCTGTCCAAATAATAACGAAGTTGCCTGTGAATGTCCAAGGAATGTAGTAGTCTTTCCCCTTTGTTTTGTGGATTAGGATAAAAGGTAGGTAAGTGGATAGTCCGATTCAAAGCTACACTGGATACTACCTTTGGCATAAAGGTAGGGTTGGTTCGTAAGGAAACTCTGTCCTGATGGAAAATGATGAAAGATTGCACAGCCATGAGGGCCTGTAGCTCAGAAACCCTGCGTGCTGAGGTGTGATAGCCAGAAGGAAGGCTGTTTTCCATGACAAGTATTGTAGTTCTGTTGAAGAAGCTGGCTCGAAGGGAGGAAGGGTCAGCTTTTCCAATACGAAGTTGGGGTCCCAAGCAGGGACTGGTGGTTTCCTTGGGGGTTTTATATTCTTTGCCCCTCTGAGGAACTGTCTTAAGAGAGGATGAGAGAATAAAGGAGGATCTGTGTTGTATTGTGCAGAAATGGCTGAAGCGTGTATTTTGATGGAGGAGAAGGTAAGTCCACTGTTAAACATCTCAGCTAGGTACTGTAAAATTTGAGGTAAATTTATTACCCAAGGATTCTGGCCCTTTTCTTGATTCCAGGCACAAAATCGTTTCCATTTGGCGGAGTAGGCTTTTCTAGTAGAAGGTCTTCTGGCCTCCAAGATGACATCCTGCACCTCCTTGGAGAGGAGGGTCTGTTGGGAAAGCAAGGAATTCTCCATGCAGCTAGATTTAGGGTTTTGAGCTGGCTGTGAAGAGTCTTGTAGTTGTGCTGGGACAACAGAAGAGGGACTAGAGGTAGGATCCATGGTGGGGAATGTGTCAGGCTCTTCAGGAGCGGATACCAGTGTTGTCTTGGCCAGTCTGGAGCAATGAGAATCATTTTCGGCCTCTCTGCTCTGGCTTTTAATAGAACTTTGGGCAGCAGAGGAAGAGGCAGGAAGGCACAGACTGTCAACGTTGTCCAATTGAAAGAAAGTAAGTCCACTTTCCAGGCCTGTGGATGATAGGTCCTTGAACAAATTTTTTTCAACTGGTAATTTCTGTGGGTAGCAAAGAGATCTATGTCTGGCTGTCCCCATGCCAGAGTTATCTTTGTGAAAACTTGAGGATGCAACTTCCATTCGTGTGGATGTCATATTTCTGCTTAGGCTGTCTGCCAGTGTGTTTTCCCTCCCTGGCAGGAATTGTGCCTGTAGTTGAATTTGCAATTCCAGTGCTGTGTTCCATAGGGTCATGGCTTGCCTGCACAGGGGGTATGAATGAGTTCCCCCCTGTTTATGTACCACATCACTGTGGTGTTGTCTATCCTTATCAATAGCTGGCCTGGATGCAGTAGGTCTTTGAAGGTCATAATAGCATTTTGCACGGCTAGCATTTCCTTTTGGTTGATGTGTAGGTGCTTCTCTTTTTGGGACCATTTTCCCTGAATGCACTGATCTGTCGTGTGTGCCCCCCAGGCTTAGTATGAGGAGTCTGTTGTGATGATTTGAGTTGCTTGAGGTACACAGAAAGGGAGACCTATGTTTCTTTGGCATGCTTGAGCCCACCACAGAAATTCCTTTTGAAGGCATGGAATGAGTGGTATAATTGTTTCCAAGCTGTGGCTGTGTTGAGACCATAAGTTTTTTTTAGGTACCATTGAAGTTTCCTCATATGCAGCTTTGCACATGGGATTAGTAGGATGCAAGATGCCATGAATCCCAGAGCCTGCAGGACTTTCCTTGCAATCAGCCTGGTGAAGGTTGCCATCCTTGCAATCAGCCTGGGAAGGTTGCCATTTTGCTGAAGTATTGAGACAGTTGCCCTTGTTTGTCTGGCGTGAGGTAGGCCATCTGGGTGGTTGTATTCAAGCTGGCACCCAGGAAAATTATTTGTTGAGAGGGTATTAGTTTTGATTTCTTTTTGTTGACTGTGTATCCCAGAAAGTTCAACAGTTTTATTACAAACGCCAGGTGTTTCAGTAGTATGTCCTTGTTGTTCCTTGGTACCAGGAATAGTATGGAATAAAACCCTTGACCTTGTTCTTTTGCAGGTACCTCTTGAATCGCTTTCATGTCCATGAGAGCTGAAATTTGTTTTTGTGCCTCTGCCCTTTGATTTTGTGGCAGGTTTGGCATGCCTCTCATTTTTGGAAAGGTGTGAAAGTGGAACCTGTAGCCTCTGTCTATAATGTCCAGAATCCATTTGTCTTTTGTAACAATATGCCAATTTTTTGAGAATAATGCCAGTTTTCCGCCCAAAAGTGCTGCCATTAAAGCTTTGCTTGGCAGGTAAAGGGGGAAGTCATTGTGTCCGTTTTCTAAATGACTGTGATCTATCTTCTCCACCTCTTGGGGTTGGTGCTTGCCACTGTCTGGCTGAGAAAGATCCTTGAGGTTGCCCTCTACCCCTTGGGCATCTGTATCTGCCCCTTTGAGGTCTGTCCGTGGCTGGAAAGGACCAATTTTTTGAAGGCCAGTTTCTACTGAAACGTGGAGGTTGTACCTGCAGGAAATCTTTCACTGTTTGCATTGATTTCGCTTTTTCCTCCATTTTCTTTAGTACCTCCTCAGCTTTAACACCAAACAATACATCTTTTTGAAGAGGTGCATCTAATAATTTAGCTTTGACATGATCTAGTAAGGCTTGCTCTTTGAGCCAAGCATGCCTACGTATAACAGACCCCGTAACAGCAGCTCTACATGAGGCCTGTAAAGCATCAAAACCACACTGCAAGGTATGTTTACCCACTTGCTCTGCACCATGCAACAAATCCTGCAACTCTTAAATCTGGTTGTTCTGGTTGTGTCATTTTGCTTTTCAACTGAGACAACAAAAACTGTTGATACTTTAACATGTGGAACTGACAGTTTAATGCCCTCATGGTTAAAGTGGCCGAGGTGTACACCTTTTCCCCCCACCTTTCTAAACCTCTGGAATCTCTCTCTGAAGGTAATGTGTTTTTAACAGTAGAGGCCTTAATTCCCTTGGGACCCTGTGAAATAGTTTCTGGGTCAGCAGTATGGCTTTTGTATAGGAACTGGTGTGAATCAGGAACCCGGTAATACCGGTCTGGTTTAACAGAAGCTGGAGGCAAAGAATCTGGATTAAGGCTGGCTTCTGTGTACACATCATCCAATATATCTAAAACAAGAGGGATAGCCAGGGGCCTATGCTGGGGGAGCAAAAGAAAATCCCTGAGCCTTTTCTTGGAATCTGAGTAATCTTGGCCTTCCCAGTGAAAGTGTTCCTTCAATGTATGTAGGGTTTCCCCAAAAGAGTAGTCCTCGGGGGGGGGGGGGGGAAGAGACCGAGGGAATACACTCCTCTGCATCAGAGTCTTCGAAAGGAGAATAGGCATAATCCTGGTCCTCAGAATGTTCAGAGGTAATAGAGGCTTGATCTGAGGAAGGGTAGTCTTCCTCTAATCTGGGCCTTTTGTCAGAGGGGGGTTGAGAACCCCTGATAAGAGTAATCAAATCCTCAGCCATTTTGAGCATCTGTTTTTTAGGCATGGGGCCTTGAGAGGGGGTCTGAGGTCCCTGTTTTTTGGTTTTCATGGCTGCTTTAGATTTAGTGAAAGCTTTAACAGAGAAGGAGGAAGGCCTGAAGACACCTTGAGAAATGGCAGGCCTGTCTAAACTCTGAGTTTCCCCGCCAAGAGTGGCGTCGCTATCTGTAGTAGGAATGGGGACCGAGGAGCCTGTGACCTCGGGTACTGAAGACACCGGTAATGTTGTGTCATCAGTACTCAGGGGCTGCGTAGGCGCCTCGCTGAGAATCGGAGAACCGGTAGTCAGCCTTAGCGTGGTGTCAGTAGTCGGTGCGGACCTCGTATGTCGGTCCTTATCTTTGCGTCTTTTACTCAAAACTGGAGTCCGAGTATCCGACAACATAATATAATTAAATTTTTTACCAAAATAGTGAAGGGCGAACTCCGCCCGGTGCTTAATATTGTGCTTGTTGAATCTAGCACAAAAACGGCAGGCCGAGACGTCGTGGTCTGCGCCTAAGCAAGGTATACAGAAAGAGTGGAAATCCTTATACGGTATTTGCTTCCCACATGAAATGCAATTATTAACTTTGTCTGACATCAGTCAGAGGCAAGAAAAGTTTCCCCAACGGGATACTTAGCTTTCAAGAAGACTTCGGCTGAAATATTTTCGTAAATCTCAGGAGCTGGCCGACCGGCACTTGCGAACTGCTTCTGCTTCGGGCACCGCGCGGCAAGAAAGACTGAAGAAGATGGTGTCGGCTGCCTCTTTTATACCCCTGCCACACTGACGTCAGGGAAGAAGCGACGACAACCGACGCCGGACCTAGACTTTGGAATTCGGCCAACCGAGGACTCGCCTGACAGCAGGATAACCCATCTGTAATGACTGCAGCTGTATGCACGATGAACATCTACTAACTTACCCAACAACGATGCTTAGAGCCTGGACTACGATGCAAACGCTAGCATGGCAAATGAGATCTAGGGGAGGAGGGAGACAGGGCCATTATGGGTAGAGAAGGAGCTTGGAGCTCAGATCAGATGCTGGAAATGCGGACGAGTTGGATCCATCCACAAACGCTTCAGATGTAGGACGGGGAGCAACATTTGGCTCCCTGAAGGTTCAGGCAGCGTGGTCGCCTCGTCAGCAGAACGAGCACATAAATATTAGAGAGATGAGAGCTCTTATGCTGGATCTTCAGGCCTTTCATCCTCTTATCTCCAGAGCACCTCAATGTATTCAAAGTCAATACCACAGTTATGTGGTACATCAACAAATCAGAGAGGAACAAAATCTTACCTTCTTTGTTGGCTTGCACTCCTGGTATGGGATCTGGCTGTCGAGTATCAAGGACCTCTTCAAGCAGTTTATGTTCCTTCAGATCAGAACATTGTGGCAGACACTAAGCAGGTCCTTCCCTCAATACCACAAATGGATGCTTCACAGGGATGTGTTTCTTGACATTGTTCACCAGTGAGGTACTCCAAGTAGATTTCTTTGCCTACCCTCTGAACAGGCAACTTCCTCTGTTTTCTGCCAGAGTCCCAGGTCCTCTCATGTGGAAGGTGTACGCCCTCATTTTATTGGAAGGGGATGTTTCTTTATGCATTCCCTCCACTTCCTCTCATTCCAAGAGTCCTGTTCGAGATTCAACAGGATGCTCCCAAAATATTGTTGATGACTCCCTTTTGGCCACGACAGCACTGGTTTCCTCTACTTTTGCATCTAGCCAAGTGCAATCACCACAAGTTACCTCACAGGGTAGATTACTCAGACAAGACAAGGGATCTCTCATCCATCCTCACCTGTCCACACTTCAGCTGACACTGTGGGTGATAGGTGTCCGAGGAATCAAAACCCTTTTTTCTGAGGACGTGCTGCAGATCCTGCATAAGGTCAGGAAACTTAGGAAATTCTACTTATCTATGTAAAAGAAAGAGGTTTTCTATTTGGTGACTTTCACGTGACCTGGAACAACTTACTGTAGATGTTAGTTTTGTTCTCTCTTATTTGTGTCAGTTGCTCAATGCTGGTTTAGCCTATTCTTCTATTAATGTCCACTTATCGTCTCTTTCTGCTGGTCTACCTAACTCCTTCATTAGTTTCTAGGATTTGAGGTGAAGCAATTTCTTAAAGGCATCCATAATATTAAACCTCTCAGGAAGCCTGTTCCTCCTCCCAGAGATCTTAACTTTGTTCTGGAGAAACCAACTCCTTGCAACATTGCTCTTGAAAAAGACAAGTTCTTTTGTTAGCTGCTATTTCTGCCAGATGGGTGTCAGAGTTGCAAGCCCTTACGGCTTGTCCACCTTTTTGATATTCCACGAGGACAGGGTGCTCTTGCGTACTAAGCCTTCTTTTATGCCCAAGATGGTTAGTGAGTTGTCACTTAATCAGTATTAATCTGCCTACTTTTTCCTCCTCTCTGCAATCTGACAGTAAGAGGGTGCTGCATACCTTGGACGTGCACAGGCAGCTCAGATTTTATTTAGACAAGTCCAAAGTTACCAAAAAATCTGATCAGCTGTTTGTTTCCTTTCATTCTAGATCTTTAGGATTGTCCGTTTCCAAGCAAAGTATGTCTTGGATTTCAAAGGCTATTTCTTTTTGTTACACTTTTCATGGCAAGAGCCTCCCTTTTTCTGTAAAGCTCATTCCACTAGAGCTGTGGCTTCTTCTGGTGTTTTTTTTTCAAGGGCTCAGACACCACTTCTATTCTTGAAGCAGCTACCTAGACCTCTGTGTATCCTTTTACAAAACACTACAAGCCGGATGTTATCTCCAGAGCTAGAGCTGGTTTTGCGAATGCCATTTCTCATGGATTCTTAGAGGGCTCTACTGCTGCTTCTTCCTCCCAAGTTTCTTCTTGAGCTTTGGCATCCCCACATAAGTTATGAATACTACAGTGGTGAATGTAAGGACATAGTACAGTTGTGTAAAATTGTACCATAATGGTAGTCCTTGCCTTCACCACTGCAGTATTCACTACTTCCCCTCCATCCCACTAGTCTTTTTTTTCCTTCCTGGATGTGCAAGTTCTCTTCGGGTTTCCTTGGACTGCTGTTCCTACGGGAGCAATCAGTTTTGAGGACGGTACGCCTGAACGTCCCCTTTATGCCCTGCGCTACACAATGAGCGTTTAGGTGACATTCAGCGTACCTTAAAGCAACACTAGACTTTAGTAAACTGGCTGAATGACAGGCTTCCACTGCAGGGAATCCCATAAGTTATGAATACCGCAGTGGTGAATGCAAAGACATCTACCATTATGGTAAGATTTTACACAACGGTACTGTCCTAAACCACTTCCAGAGTGACACAGATATGCAAACCCCAAGGTAGTCTGCTGCTGTTGCCCTTCCAGTTATAGATCCAGAGATAATGATCCAGAGATAATTTCTTTGTAAAATCAAAACTTTGTGGAAGGACACTCATTCTGGAAAATTACCAAGGCCATGCCAGTTCTTTCCAGACCAATGACAACTTCTACTGTTTTTGGCCATAACTATGCCACAACATACACAGACTTGCATATCCTAGAACAAGGTGCAATGCAGACTCTTAAGGCAAATACACAACAGCTACACAAGTTTTTAAACTCCTCCTCACTACTCTCCAGTTGTTAGAATGTTGAACCAAAATATTGGTTCAAACAGGAAAAGAAATTCTCAGTGAACTTGAAAAATCAGGAGAGGGCTGAGTGAAAAAATGCAGTCAAGGTCATAATCACTGGAGTCAGGGACCCAAACCAACACCTCAGAAGAGAGAGAAAAAAAAAAAGAAAGAATGGTTTAGCCTGAAAAATTGACATCAGTCCTGAAGCGACAGCAACCGATGCAGAAATACTAAGCCTCTGGTAATCGGGCCGGCCGAGGGCAACCCTGGCAGGGATAACCCAAATGTGATGACTGCAACAGTGAAACACGAAGAACATCTGGACAACTGTTAAAAACTTAGAAGCTGACAGACAGTTAATAAAACAGACTTTACCACATCCCGAGTTTTCTGAAGGACATGAAGTTTAAGCCCTAATCATAAGCCGCCATCTGTGACTTCAGCGCCAACAGTCCACATGCCAGAACCAAGAGTGTCCTTGACCAAACAGCCTCCCAAGAATCATACACCCACAAGCAACCAGCAAGCAAATCGAGCAAGTTCTTCTTTTCTCTGGAGGGCTACTGCAAGAGGTAGGAGAGAGCGATTTTCACTACCATCAATATAATGTGATCCCAGAGCACAGGGACATGATCCAATGCATGGAGGTGTTTTGCCTCAAGAAAAAAGGTTCTAATAAAAGTGAGAGGCAGCAATTTTACTAAACTGCATTTAAATAAATGGAATTTGAGAAGTTATCATAGGTCTAAGATGAACGGCCACTTCTAATAATCTCCATACGGAACACAACACAACATAGAAGACAGTTTTCAGAATAAAATTTAAAGATAAAATTAATTTCTAAATTTGAAAAGATATAATCATTTAATTTACCAAAGAGTGACTATGAATATATAGAATATAGGCTCATAAAAGAAAGATATGGACAAACAGCCTGCAACAATGCTAGAGAGAGGGGATGTGACTGCTATCAGAACTATGAAGTGCACTACATAACAGCATTTATGAGGAATGGCAGAGGGAGGGAAAGAGGAAAAAAAAAAAAGAACTTCCCCCTGCAACACAGGAAACTCCTCTTGCTTCACTAAAGGAGCAAATGGGCTGGTGGAGTGGGATAGGTTTTCCATGGTGCTTATAGCAGAAATGAATGCAATGGTCTATGCATTTAGAAATGGTTTGCTTTGAAATCGCCTTCCCCTCTGCCCCTGCAGTAAATGCCACCAGCAGTTGTTCAGATTTCCTTTGAGGTTTAGTCCTGTCCAAGTAAAATCTAAGTTGTCTGTGCACATCTAAGGAGTGCAGTATCCGTTCCCCTTTTTTCTGTGGATTAGAAAAGAAGGTTGACAAATGAATGGATTGATTAAGAGCCACACTGGATACCACCTTGGGCATGAAGGAGGAATTGGTCCTGAGGGACACCCTGTCCGCATGAAAGGCTCCACTGCCATAAGGGCCTGCAATTCAGATACCCTTCTTGCTAAAGTGATTGCTAAAAGGAAAGCCGTTTTCCAAGAAAGGAATTTTAACTCTGCAGTTGCAGCTGCCTCAAAAGGAGGAAGAGTGAGTTATTGTGGCTCTCCAGGGTGGTCTTAAGTTTTTGTCCCCTCTGAGGAACTGCTTGAGCAGTGGGTGAGAAAAGCGGGGTGGTTCTCTGTTGTAATGAGCTGAAATGGGGTGAATTTTGATGGAGGAAAAAGAAAGGCCCATGTGAAGCATCTCATTTAAGTATTGAAGAATCTGAGGTAAATTGGGTGCTGCTGTGGCCATCCCTTGAGTTTGGTTCAAGGCACAGAATCTTTTCCATTTTTCAGCACAAGATTTTCTAGTACTAGGCCTCCTTGCCTCCAAAATTACATCCAACACTTGTTTACTGAGGGATGGTAACAGAGAGATTAGGTAATTAGCCAGGCTGCCAGGTTCAGAGCTTGAAGCTGGGAGTGCAGAATCAGGCTCTCCCTGCTGTGACAGCAGGGTAGGGGTCTGAGGCAGGTGCCATGGGGCTAGCTGTGACAAACTGTGCAGGGGGGGGGATACCAGTGTTGGCATGGCCAGTCTGGTGCAATCAGTATCATCCTTGGTTTGTCCTGTTTTATCTTTAGTATAACTTTGGAGAGGAGAAGCAGAGGAGGAAAGGCATAATCTGATAGATTTTTCCAGCTGAAGGACAGAGCATCCACTTTCCAAGCTTATTTGTGGGGAGTCCTTGTGCAGAATTTGTCCAATTAGTAGTTCTGGGGGGAGGCACACAGGTCTATATCTGGGCTCCCCCATTTGTTGATCAACATGTTGAAAGTCTTCGGTTCCATTTTCCACTCGTGTGGGTCCATGAGATTTCTGCTTAGTTAGTCTGCCAGTGTATTTAGTTTTCCTGGCAGGAACTGAGACTGTAGCTGTACTTGGTAGCCCAAAGCTGTGTTCCACAGTGCCATGGCTAGTTTGCAGAGGGGATACGAATGGGTACCCCCCCATTTGTTTATGTACCACATAACAGTGGTATTGTCCGTCTTTACCATTAATTGTCCTGGAAGAATGTAGTCCTTGAAGGCGGTCAGAGCATTCTGTACAGCTAACATTTCTTTCTGATTGATATGCAGGTGCATTTGACTTGGGTTCCATTTGCCCTGAATGCACTTCCCTGCCAGGTGAGCCCCCCCATGCACAGTCTGATGTGTTTGTTGTTATGGTTTGGGTGGCAGGGGGTAGAGTGAATGGTAGTCCCTTGTTTTGGTGGCAGGCCTCTGCCCACCAAAGGAATTCTAACCGTAGGCAAAGTATGATAGGAATCATTGCTTCTAGATCCTGAGAATGTTGACACCATAGGCTTTTTAGATACCACTGTAGTTTCCTCATATGCAGCCCTGCATATGGAATTAGTAAAAAGCACGAGGCCATGAACCCCAAGGCTTGCAGTATTTGACTTGCAGATAGCAGGGTTTTTGTATACACTAGTTTGAAGTAAGTTGTCAAATGAATTTGTTTCTCTGGTGTGAGGAAAGCCATCTGGGAAGTTGTGTTCAAGCTTGCTCCCAGGAATATAATTTGTTGACAGGGTACCAGATGAGATTTCATTTTTGTTTATGGTGTACCCCAGACAAGTTAACACCTTTTGTACAAATGCCAGATGATTCAGAAGTATGTCCTGGCTTTCTGCTTGAATTAGGCAATCGTCCACGTATGGGTATATTTATTTGCCTGCAAAATGCAATGACTGGAGCTAGGCACTTTGTGAATACCCTTGGCACAGTAGATAAGCCAAAGGGCAGTGCAGAGAAATGATAGTGCATGTAGCCTGCTTTGAAGCATAGGTATCTTCTGCAAGATTCCCTGACTGGGATGTGCAGGTAGGCTTCCTTTAAATCCAGTGTGGCCAACCATGCATCCTTGCCTAGCATAGGAAGTAACTGGTGAAAAGTTAGCATCTTGAATTTTGGAATCACCAAAAAGGTGTTTAAGGTAGAAAGGTCCAGGATAGGACACCACGAGTTGTCTTTTCTGGATACCAGGAAAAGTCCTGAGTAGAAACCTTGTCCCTTTTCCTCTTCTGGTAAAGTTTTAATAGCCTTTATGCTTAAGAGAGAGAGTACTTTATCTGGCCAACCGTTTGGGGTTGGTAACACGTGGAAGTGAAATCTGCATCCTTGGGAAACTATATTTAAAACCCATTTGTTCTGGGTAATGAGTTACCAGTTTTTTGCCTGCAGAGCAAGCTTTCCCCCTAAAGGAGCAGTCAGTTGAGAAGTACTTAGAAGTTTTAAAATTAAGTCATTTAGACAGTTTACCATAGGGGGGAGTCTTACTACTCCCCGGTCTGGAAGTGGGAACCCCCCACTGCTTATCCTGTGCGTACCCTGGGACTGAAGCCTGGGTGTTCTGCTGGGTCTGGCTTTGGACTGAAGGCCTGGAAGAGGCAGGAAAGGACCAATTCTTAGAGGGCCAATGCCTACTAAATCTTGGAGGCTGTACTTGTAGGAAATCTTTAACAGTTTGCATAGATTTAGCTTTTTCCTCCATCTTTTTAAGAACTTCTGTTTTGTTGCCAAACAGGCGGTCCTGATTTAAGGGAGCATCCAGCAATTTAGCTGTAACACGATCTGGCAAGGATTGCTCCTTAAGCCAAGCATGCCTTCTAAGTACAGACCCATTTACAGCAGCCTTGCAAGATGCCTCTAGAGAATCAAAACCACATTGCAAAGTAGGTTTTCCAACCTGTTCAGCAGGATGCATTAAATCCTGTAAATCCTCGTTTTCAGCACAATCAGGAATCAACATAATTTTCTGTTTAAGCAATCCAATAATATGCTGCTGATACTTTAACATATGAAACTGGCAATTTAAGGCCCTAATGGCCAAGGTTGCAGAAGTGTATACCTTCTTACCCCACCTATCCAGCGCCCTGGAGTCTATATTAGAGGAAGTAGGATTTTTGGCAGTAGTAGCCTTAATGCCCTTGGGTCCCTGTGAAATGGTCTCAGAATCCGCAGTAGGATTTTTAAAAAGGAAATTGTGAGAGTCAGGAACCCTGTAATATCTATCAGGCTTTCTGGGAGCAGGAGATAAAGAGTCTGGGGCCAAGCTAGATTCCAAAAAGGCATCATCAACAATGTCTAGTACAGGAGGGATAGTGAAAGGCCTGTGCTGGGGGGCAGGAATAAGAAATCCCTAAGCCTCTTTTTAGAATCAGAGTAATCCTGGCTTTCCCAATGAAAATGTTCCCCAAGAGTATGCAAGGTTTCACCAAAAGAGAAATCCTCTGGGGGGGGGGGGGGGGGGAGCAGAAGGAATAGAGTCTTCTGCATCAGAATCCTCATAAGTAGATAAGGGTAAATCCTGGTCATCAGAGGAAACAGAAATTTCAGAATCCTGGTCAGAAGTATCATAAGCAAATTCAGTCCCAGGTCTCAGAGGGGTAAGGTTGGCTTACCCTGATTAAAGTAATAAGGTCTTCAGCCATTCTTCTCATTTATTTTTTAGGCAGAGGCCTGACCATGCGGTCTGGGAATCTGTTTTCTAGGCATGGTTCGAGTTTTAGGCCTGAAGAAGAAGATGGCATTGGTTTAATATGCAAGTCAGTAGGCCTGAATACACCCTCAGAAGCCAGTGCCTGCACAGTGGCTCCAGACCCATCCAAGATGGAGACATACGCAGGTTTCACAGCTGAAGCATCTCACGGCATACCAGACTCCGAATGGGTCTTAGTAGAGGCCTGCGAATCTTAAGTGGCAGGTATCAGGGGCTGCGAAAGCGCCCGAGTACCAGCGAACTGGCGATTGGCTTAGGAGAAGCATCTTCAGCAGCTTTGGACCTAGGTGGCCTGTCTCTGTCTTTATCTTTGTGTTTTTTCGGAATCTCAGTAGTCTGATTGCTTACAGAAGACATATCTGGATAACTGAACAGAGTACTAAAATATTTAGAAGCGAAAATATACTGACGAATAGTTCCTTGCTTAAATAAGGCACAAAACCGGCAGTGAGGTATGTCGTGGTCTGGGCCTAGGCAAGGAATACAGTACGAATGAAAATCTTTAGGAGGTATTTGCTTTCCACAGGTAATACAATTATGGACTTTTACTGACATAGGTTTAGAGTAAGAAAAAGTTTCCCCAACGGGGTACTTAGCTTTAGTAGAAGACTTCGGTTCTGAAACTCGAAAATGAAAATTTCAGGAGTTAGCCGACTGGCACTAGCAAACTGCTTCTGCTTCAGGCACCGCACGGTAAGAAAGACTGATGTAAGTAAGAAAGACTGATGTAATGGCGTCGGCTGCATGCTTTATACCCCTGACGTCACAGAAGATGAGACAGCAACCGATGCAAGAACCAAGACTTTGACAATCAGGCCGACTGAGGGCTACTGCAAGCAGATAACCCAAATGTGGTGATGACTGAAACAGTGAAACACGACGAACATCCAGGACTGCAAAGTATGTTTTCCAACCCATTCAGCAGTGAATACGCTCGAACATCTACATTTATGACAAGTGTACACAATTGTACTATGTTCTTCATTTTTCACTGCTGCAGTCATCACATTTGGGTTAATTCCAATGCTGAAGAAAAGGGCGGAGGCAGTCAAGAAGACTGGGGGCTGGCTAGGATGCCCAACAAGACTGCGGTGGCAAAGCCTGCCCTGGATTTGGAGAAGATAGGCAGGTGGTAATGCTTGGTGAAGGTATGAACTGATGTCCATGTTGCAGCCTCCAGGATGTCCCTGGTGGGGACCTTGCTGAGGAAAGCTGCAGAGGTGGAAGTTGCTCTGGTAGAATGTGTCCTGACCCCCTTAGGGGGAAGTTTCCCCATTTTGCTTGTAGCACAAATGGATGCAGTGTACTATCCATTTGGAAATTGTCTGGATATGGCTTTGCCCTCTGCTCCTGCAGCAAAGATGACTAACAATTGATCAGTCTTTCTAAATGATTTAGTCTTGTCTAGATAGAATCTGAGCTCTGAGTTGTCTGTGCACATCTAGAGAGTGCAGTATCCTTTCCCCCTTGTTTTGTGGGTTAGGGAAAAAGGTGGGCAAATGAATGGATTGGTTGAGAGCCACACTGGACACCACTTTTCGCATGAAGGATGGGTTAGTCCTGAGGGAGACCCTGTCAGCATGGAAAATGATGAAGGGCTCTACAGCCATTAGTCCTTGGAGCTCGGACACTCTTCTTGCTGAAGTGATGGCCAGAAGCAAGGCGGTCTTCCATGAGAGAAACTTTAACTCTGCTGAAGCTGCTGGTTCAAAGGGGGTCAGGGTGAGCTTTTCCAACGCAAAGTTTAGGTCCCAAGCTGGGGTAGGTGCTCTTCTGGGTGGCCTCAAGTTTTTAGCCTCTCTTAGGAACTGTTTGAGGAGAGGGTGCGAGAAAAAAATGTGGCTCTGTGCTGAAACTAGCAGAGATAGCAGAGGCATGAATTTTAATAGAAGAAAAGGATAGACGCCTGTGTAGTAGGTCAAGAAGGTAATCCAGGATGAGAGGTAGGGAGGGCTGTGCCGTCCCGGCTCCCTTAGCTTGGATCCAGCTGCAAACCCTTTTCCATTTGTCAGCAAAGTCTTTCTAGTGCTAGGGCGTCTGGCCTCACTTATAACATCGAGAACATGTTTGCTGAGATTGGCAGCTTGTGCAGTGGTCAGGGAATAAGCCAGACTGCCAGATTGAGGGTCTGCAATTGGGGGTGCATGAGTTTTCCTTCCCTCTGGGTCAGGAGTGTTGGGATATGAGGGAGATGCCATGGTGGCAGAGGTGACAGGCTGCACAGAAGTGGGTACCAGTGCTAGCATGGCCAGTCTGGGGCAATCAGGATTGTCCTTGGGTTTTCCTCCCTTATTTTGAGCAGTACCCTTGTAATGAGCGGTAGTGGGGGAAATGCACAGACCGAAAGGCTGACCCACTGGAAAGATAGAGCATCCACTTTCCAGGCCTTGCAGTGAGGCTCCCTGGTGCAGAACTAGCTGAGGTGATGGTTGGAATGGGAAGCAAAGAGATCGAACTTCAGGGTGCCCCACCCATTTCTGAGTTACAAGGGTGAATTTTCTTTGGTCTAGCTGCCACTTGTGCGGGTCCAGAAGATTTCTGCTCAAGTTGTCTGCCAGAGAGTTTAGAGAGACTGGCAGGAATTGTGCTAACAGGTGTAGTTACATGGCTGAGGCCATGTGCCAAAGGGTCATGGTGAGCCTGCACAGAGGGTACAAGCGAGTTCCTCCCTGCTTGTTGATGTACCACATCAGAGTGGTGTTGTCTGTTTTGATCAGGAGAACCCCCTGGGAGAGGAGGGGTCTGAAAGCGGTCAGTGCTTGCTGGACAGCTAATATCTCTTTTTGGTTGATGTGCATATGTATTTGATGTGGGCTCCATTGGCCCTGTATGCACCTGCTGTCCAGGTGTGCACCCCAGGCATAGTATGATGCATCTGTGGTGAGGGTCTGGGCGGTGTGGGGTTATGAGAAGTGTAGTCCCTTGTTGTGGTAGCATGCTGCTGCCCACCAAAGAAAATCTTTCCTTAAACAAGGTATCATTGGTATAAGAGTTTTTAGGTGTTGACAGTGTTGACACCAAAGGCTTTTTAGGTACCATTGTAGTTTCCTTATATGCAGTTCGGCATATGGAATGAGTAGAATGCAAGAAGCCATTAAACCCACAGCTTGCAGGATTTTCCTTGTGGATAACTGGGGTCTGGTGGCTAGTTGAGGGAAATAGGCTGTCAGGTAGGTTTGCTTTTCTGGTGTAAGGAATGCCATCTGGGATGCTGTGCCCAGGCTTGCTCCCAGGAATATAATTTTTTGGGTGGGTAGTAGTTTGGATTTCTTTTCATTGATAGTATACCCTGGGGAGGTCAGTAGGTCCTTTACAAAGGCCAGGTGCTTGAGCAGCTTTTCCTGATTGTCTACCTGAATTAGGAAGTCATCCAAGTATGGGTAAATTTGAATATTTCTTTGCCTGCAAAATGCAATGGCAGGAGCCAGACATTTTGTGAAAACTCTGGGAGCAGTGGATAAGCCATAGGGAAGCACAGATAACCGAAAGTGCAGTGATTCTGCCCTGAAATGTAGATATTTCCTGCATGACTCCCTGATTGGGATGTGTAGGTAGGCCTCTTTTAGGTCTAGGGTGACTAACCAAGCATCCTTGGAGAGCATAGGTAGTAGTTGCTGGAGGGTGAGCATTCTGAATTTTGGTATCACCAGAAAGGTGGTTAGAATGGATAGATAGAGGATGGGGCGCCAGTGCCCTCATTTCTGGGGTTCCAGGAAGAGTCTTGAGTAGAACCCTTGGCCTATCTGTTCTGCAGGAACGTGCTCTATTGCCTTCAGAGAGAGCAGGGAAAGGTCTTGCTTTTTGGCCTCGCCCACTGGTTTGGGGGAAGATTTGGAAACCCTTTTGGGGTTAGTAGAGTGTGGAAATAAAATTTGTATCCCTGGGACACTATGTTGAGGACCCAGCGGTCATTGGTAATTGCGTGGAAGGAGTTTTTTCCTCCTAGGGGCAAGTGCAGGTGGGTAAAGGGAGGGAGTGGAAGTGGAGAGTCATTGTGAGTTCTTACCATGAGGGGGTGTCTTAGCACTCCCTGGTTTTGAAGAGGAGGAACTCCACTGCTTAGATCTCTGCATTCCCTGTGGCTGCTGTCTGGGGGGCCTGCTTCCCCGGGGTCTGGGCTGAGCTGACCTGGAGAGGGCATGAAAGGATCAGTGCTTGGAGGGGCAATGCCTACTGAACCTGGGTGGCTGGACCTGCAGGAATAACTGTCTGCATAGATTCAGCTTATTCTTCCATCTTTAAGACCTCCTCTGCCTTGGTGCCAAATAAGTTGTCTTTGTGCAAGGGTGCGTCCAATAATTTGGATTTGACACGGTCCGGCAAGGGCTGTTCCTTAAGCCAAGCATGCCTTCTAAAGGACAGAACCAGTGACTGCTGCCCTGCAAGACGCTTCTAGGGCGTCAAAACCACATTGTAAAGGTGTGCTTAGCTACTTGACTTACAGAATGCATTAACTCTTGTAACTATTTTCTGCACAAGCAGGAAATGATGACATTTTGTTTGAGGAGTTCCATAGTATGTTGCTGAAATTTCAGCGTATGGAACTGACAATTTAGTGCTCTAATAGCAAGAGTAGCAGAGGTGTATACTTTTTTACCCAATCTGTCTAATGCTCGGGAATCTCTATCTGAGGAGGTGGGATTCTTAGCAGAAGTTGATTTACTTCCTTTAGGCCCTTGAGAAATAACCTCAGGGTCAGAAGTAAGATTTTTGAAAAGACATTTGAGAGAGTCAGGGACTCAACAGTACATGTCAGGTTTCCTGGGAGCAGGAGGAAGGATGTCAGGAGTCAAACTAGATTCCATGAAGACATCATCCTCAACATCCAGGATAGGAGGAATGGCCAGAGGTCTGTGCTGTGGAAGATCTAAAAATTCCCAGAGTCTCTTTTTAGGCTAAGGGTAGTCCTGAGATTCCCATTGGAAATGCTCCCTTAAAAGTATATAGGGTTTCCCCAAAGGAAAAGTCCTTGGGTAGAAAGGCTGAAGGAATGGATTCCTCTGCATCAGAATCCTCATAAGCAGAGGGGGGTTGCATGTCTTCATATTCAGATGCCTCAGAGTCAGACTCCTGTTCAGATAAAACGACTACGACTGGGGGCAAATCTCTTTCTTTTGAAAGGGGTAGCTTGGCTTCCCCTGATCAGCATTACAAGGTCTTCCGCCATTTTAAGCATTTGAGACAGAGGCAAGGAAGCAGGTGCTTGAGACTGGGTCATCGGTTTCTTAGGTGTGGTTCGTACCCTGGGCCTTAGAAATTCGATAGTTTTCAAAAAAATGGTAGACACGAAAGAAGTCGGTCTGTGTCGAGAATCGGTAGTGCGAAGTACATCCTCGGAAGCCAGTGCCTGCTCAGCAGCTCAGGACCCATCCAAGGTAGACACATCCGCAGGATCCTTAGTCGATGAGTCTGGTGGCATACCGGACTCTGAATGGGTCTCAGTAGCGGCCTGCGAATCCACAGAATTGGGCATCAGTGGCTGCGAAAGCACCTCAGTGAGGACCGGAGAACTGATGACTAGCTTAATGGAAGCGTCGTTGGGAGGTTTGGACCTGTGCGGTGGTGTGTCTGTCTTTATCCTTATGTTTTTTTGGAAGATCTGCTGTCAGAATTAGAGGACTGAGAGTGAAAATATCTAGCCACAATAAGGGCCCGACAACGTATAGTTCTGGCTTTGAACAAAGCACAAAAGCGACAACGGGGGACATCATGGTCTGGGCCTAAGCAAGTGACGCAGTAAGAATGAAAGTCTCTGTGTGGTATTTGCTTCCACAAGCGAGACAATTGTTAACTTTTTCTGACATCGGTTAGAGCAAGAAAAAAAAGAATCCCCAATGGGATACTAAGCTTTAGAAGACAAACTTCAATTCGAAAAATGAAAAACAGGTAGCGGCCCACCGGCACTCATGCGAACTGCTTCTGCTTCGGCTCCTCGGCAAGAAAGACTGGGGTAATGGCATCGGCTTCCTTATTTTATACTACTGATGACGTGACGTCAGTCCTGGAGCGACAGCAACTGACACAGAAATACTAAGCCTCTGGTATTCGGGCTGACTGAGGGTTACCCTGGCAGAGATAACCCAAATGTGATGACTGCAACAGTGAAACACGAAGAACATCTTCCTGCCTTTAGGGTGGAAGTCGTCCCACTGTTTGCTTCTCTGCTGGCCCTGGGATACAGGCCTGGATGGTCCATCTCTGCACGGCTTACTTTGGCCCTGTCCGCCAGGTGCAGGGAAGGACCAGTGCTTAGAGGGGAAAGTTCCTGCTGAACATGGGAGGTTGAACCTGAAAGAAATCTTTTACAGTTTGCATAGATTTTACTTTGTCTTCCATCTTTTTAAGCACCTCTTCTGCTTTTTCCACAAACAAGCGCTCCTTATCTAGGGGTGCATCAATAAGTTTAGACTTGACAGGATCAGGAAGAGGTTGCTCCTTCAGCCATGCATGTCTCCTAATGACAGATCCTGTCACTACTACCCTGCTAGAGGCTTCTAGGGCATCATATCCACAGTGTAACACTTGACTACTAGAGTGCAGTAAATCAGCTAACTCTTTTGAACTGGCACAGTCAGGAAAAGTAGAAATCTTTTGTTTTAATAGTTCCAAAGTGTGTTGCTGATATTTTAACACACAAACTGACAACTGAGTGCTCTGACAGCTAAGCTTGCAGAGGTGTATACTTTTTTACCCCATCTGTCCAGAGCTCTGGAGTCCTTGTCAGAAGGAATAGGATTCTTGGCAAAACTAGTCGTAGCTCCTTTAGGTCCCTGTGTAATGACCTCTGGGTCTGCAGCAGGATTTCTGTACAGGTATTTGGGAGAATCCGGTACTCTGTAATACCTGTCAGGTTTACAGGGAGCAGGTGGGATGGCATCAGGAGTGAAGATGGGTTCATGGAAAACATCATCCACCACTTCTAAAATAGGGGGTGTGGCTAGGGATCTGTGCTGGGGCAAACTCCCCAAGTCTTTTCTTAGACTGGGGGAAGTCCTGAGATTCCCACCGGAAATGCTCCCAGAGGGTGTGAAGGGTTTCCCTGAAGGAAAGGTTCTCTGGAGGGGAGGCAGAAGGGATGGATTCCTCTGCATCCGAATCCTCATAAGCAGTCAAAGGTTGCGGTTCCCTCTTCAAAATCTGAATGGTCACAATTCCTCAGAATCCTGTTCTGTCATAATTTCTGGAGAACGGTGCATTTTCCTTTTAGAAGCCGTGGCCTTACTACCTCAGATTAGGGAAATGAGACCCTTCGCCATTTTAAGCATTTGTGCTTAGGGTGGTGGAGCAGGAGCAAGATGGTGGTTAGTGCCCTGGCTTTTAGGCCTAAGAGAATCAGTTGGTCTGACAGTAGTTGGAAGAAGACGTCGTTCTTTGACTAGATTCAATAGTGAGAAAGGCTTCCTCAGAAGCCCGTGCCTGCGTCACGGCTTCGGACCCAACCAAGGCAGAGACAGCCAAAGGCTTGGAAGACAAGGAAGATTTCTGTGTCATACCGAATTCCGAAAGGATCTTGGTACAGGCCTTAGATATCAAATCAGGCATCAGGGGCTGCGAAAACACCTCACTGAATTCCGGAGAGCTGACAACCTGCTTAGTGGTAGCGTCATTGGAAGGCTTAGCCTTGTCTGGTCTGTCTCTTATCTTTATCTCTGCATTTTTTCAGAATGTCCACGGATTGTTGGCTGACTGACGCCATATCAGAATGCGAAGACAGAACATGAAAATAAAGGTCTACAATAAGAGCTCTACGGCGAATGGTTCTCGCATTAAAGAAGGCAGAGAAATAGAAACGGGGGACATCGTGGTCTGGGCCTAAACAAGTGATGCAGTAAGACTGGAAGTCTTGGGTGTGGGATCCCCTTTCCTCAGGCGAGACAATTCTTAACTTTTTCAGACATCGGTTAGTGCAAGAAAAAAGGGTCCCCAACAGAGTACTTGGCTTTAGACATTTTCAGCTGAAATTCAAACTCTGATAGTGACCGACCGGCACTTGTGCGAACTGCTTCTGCTACAGGTTCCATGGCAAGAAAGACTGATGCAATGACTTTGGCTGCCTTGCTTTATAACACTGATGACCTGACATCAGACTACAGGCGACTGCAGCCGACACAGAAAAACAGACTCTGGTATTTCGGGCCAGCCAAAGGCTACCACAGCAGGGATAACCCACAGGTAATGACTGCAACAGTGAAACACGAAGAACATCTGCAATAAATAGGCACATAAAAATGCGGACAGAAACTAAAAGGTGAAAGTGGGTAAATACTGAATTTATCATTTTGAAGCGGTAAGGGATGTGGACAAACTCAAAAAGCCGGCTGTCATTTGCCTTTACCAGCCACATTTTGTGTTACTAGCTTTTTTTTTCCCTTAATGAAAAGGTAAACAGGTGCAGGTTTTCACTTACGGTTTAGTCCAATATCATGATAAGTCAAAATTACAGGTCTGTTTCCTTTAGGTGTTCCATACATTTTGGCATGTACTGTTCCATACTGTGTTTCAATGTCATACTCCTGCAAAGATGAAAAACAAGTGTGAATTTTACTCAATTCAACATAAGTTAAATTAAGACAAAAATTCCTAAATAAAATGAAGGAAACTGTTGCACATTCTTTTCAAGCAAAATTAAACCAAATTAATCAGTCTTGACCACTTATCGATAAACTCCAAAAATTGAGCCAGTTGAACACTGCTTTGCCTAAGCAATATGCAACTTCCCCCTTCTCTCCAACTGTGATAAAATTCTACATTGTATATGACAAATTCTAGAATAGATTACTGTTTTATATTTTAAGAATTTACTGCAAAGTACAGTTGTGTACACTTAACATAAATGTAGATGTTAGAGTGTGTTCACTGCTGCAGTCCTAACCATTGGGTTATCTGTGCTGTGGTAGCCCGCAGTCAGTCCGAATACCAGAGTCAAGGTTTAGTATGTTGGTTGCTGTCGCTTGCTGGGTGACGTCAGGACGTCCGAGCTATAAAGGAGAGCAGGAGACACCATTACCTCAGTTTTTCTTGCCTTAACCAACCAAAGAAGTCCAATTTTAATTATCAGTAGTCCTGGGGTCAGAGACCCCATAGAAATAGTGTCTCTCTAACAAAAGCAGACATCAGAGGGAAGTAGGGAGGGAAAGCATGACTGCAGCAGTGAACACACACAACTGTACTATGTTCTTCATGTTTCACTGCTGCAGTCCTAACCACTGGGAAGATTCCCAAAGGGTGGAAGGTTAACAGAGGCTCAACAGAAACTTAAGATTGGGTGAGCATGCCCTGCAGAATTGCTGAGGTAAACCCAGCCCTAGCTTTTGAGAATAGGTTCAGATGGCAATGTTTGGTGAAGGTGGGGACTGAAGTCCATGTGGCAGCTTCCAGGATGTCCTTGGTGGGTACCCCTCTAAGGAATGCTGCGGAAGTAGAGCTTGCCCTAGTGGAATGGGTTCTGCTGGTCCTAGGGAGTGGTTTTCCATGCAAGGAGTAGCAAAATTGGATGCAGTGTGCCATCCATTTGGAAATGGTCTGTTTGGATACTGGTTTCCATGTGCCCCCGTTTTACAGCTGACCAAGAGCTGGCCAGTTTTCCTGACTGTCTTTGTACAATCCAGACGAAATCTTGAGTTGCCTGTGCACATCAAAGAATGCAGTATCCTTTCCGCCTTGTTCTGAGGGTTAGGGAAGAAGGTGGGCAGGTGGATGGCCTGGTTGAGGGTAACATCTGAAACCACCTTTGGCATGAAGGAGGGGCTGGTTCTCAGGGAGACCCTGTCTGCATGGAAGATGATAAATGGCTTGATGGCCATTAAATCTTGAAGCTCTGATACTCTCCTGGCTGGAGTAATAGCCAGGAGAAAGACACTCTTCCAAGAGAGGTACTTTAGTTCTGAGGATGCTGCAGGTTCGAAGGGAAGCAGAGTAAGCTTTTCTAAAACATAGTTCAGGTCCCAGGCTGGGTGGGCTGTCTTCTGGGAGTCCCAATATTGGAGGCTCCTCTAAGGAATTGTTTGATAAGAGGGTGGGAGAACAATGGCTGTTCTGTATCAAAGTGTGCCAAGATGGCAGAGGCATGGATCTTTATGGAGGAGAAGGAGAGACTCTTATTAAGAAGCTCAGCAAGATAAATCTACAATAAGAGGAATGGAGGGCTTGTCTGCCCCCTTGGACCGGCTTCCAGGAGCAGAATCTTTTCCATTTTCCAGCGTAAGATTTTCTGGTGCTGGGTCTTCTGGCTTCTGTGATGTCAAGGACTTGCTTGCTTAGCATAGATTCCTTGTGGGTTTTGGTAGAATAAGCCATGCTGAGAGCTTGAGTGTCTGAAGGTCTGGGTGTAACACTGCCCCCCCCCAGGGTAGCAGGTGAGGTATCAGAGGTGGCTGCCAGGGGGGCTGGTGAGACCGGCTACGCAGCAGTGGGTACCAATGCTGGCTTGGCCAATCTAAGGCAATGAGTACTGCTCTTGGTTTTTCCTCCCTTATCTTGATTAGTACTTTTGGAATGAGAGGTAGAGATGGGAATGCATACACAAAGAGGGTATTCCAAGGGAAGGTCAGGGCATTGACCTTCCTGGCCAGGTGATGGTACTCCCTGGTGCAGAATTTCTGTACTTGGTGAAAGACGCCCACCTGGGGTGCCCCCATGTGTGGGTAATTTGCAGAAAAAAGTATCAGTGGATTTGCCATTCATGTGGGTCCAGCAGGTTTCTGCTTAGGTGGTCTGCCAGGGTGTTGTTGATGCCTGGTAGGTATTGGGCTACAAGATGTAGTCCCATGGATGAGGCTGCTAGCCACAGGTTCATGGCTAGTCTGCACAGGGGGTAAGACTGATTCCCTCCCTGTTTGTTGATGTACCACGACTGTGGTGGTGTCTGTTTTTAGGAGAAGAACCCCTGGTTTGAGGTACGGTTTGAAGGATGCCAGAGCATTTTGTACCACTATTATTTCCTTTTGTTTGATGTGCAAGGGTAGTATTTGCATGTCCCACAGACCTTGGGCGCATCTACCTTCTAGGTGGGCACCCCAGGCTATGTTTGAAGCAACTGTAGTTATGGTCTGGTCTGATGGATGGAGGGTGAATGGAAGTCCCTTGTTCAAAGCACAGGCCTGGACCCACCAGAGGAACTCGGACCTTATGCAAGGGATCACAGGCAGGGAAGTGCCCGAGGTTGTGAGTGTTGACACCATAGGTTCTTTAGGTACCACTGAATTTTCCTCATGTGTAGTCTGGCCAGAGGTACCAGGAGGATGCATGAGGCCACGTACCCTAGAGCTTGTAAGAACTTCCTGGCAGAAAGCTGGGTTTGGGAGGCCAGAGTAGTGAAGTATTTTGGTAGGAAACTTTTGTTTTTCTGGGGAAAGAAAGGCCATTTGCTGTTGTGTGTCCAGTAAGGCTCCCAGAAATAAGACTTTCCTGGTAGGTATCTGTCTGATTTCCTTTCGTTGATAGTGAACCCCAGAGAGGTCAGTAGGGTATTTACAAATGAGAGGTGCTGCAGGAGGAATTCCTTGCAGTCTGCCTGGATGAGACAGTTGTCCAGGTAAGGGTAAATCTGTACATTGTCTTGCCTGCAAAACGCAATGGCAGGAGCTAGACATTTGGTGAATACCCTGGGAGCAATAGATAAGCCAAAAGTAAAAGCAGAAAATTGAAAGTGTACTGATCCTGCTCTGAAGCGCAGGAATTTTCTGCATGACTCCTTTAGTGGGATGTGCAGATAAGCATCCTTTAGGTCCTAAGGTGACCATCCAAACTTGGTTTGGCAGCACTGGTAGAAGCTGTTGTAAGGTAAGCATTTTGAATTTTGGGATTACTAGAAAGGTATTGAGAAAGGATAGGTCCAGGATGGGACGCCAAGTCCCCTCTTTCCTGGGAACAAGGAATAGTCTGGAATAGAATTATTTTGCAACATGCTGGAGGTACAGGTTCTACTGCCCCTAGGGATATTAGGTTTTGCACCTGTTTTAGTGCTTCTGCCCACTGGTTCGGAGGTAGGTCTGGATACCTTCTTGGAGGTGGTAGTTCTTATAAATTGAATTTGTACCACTGAGCAATGATTTTTTAAGACTCATTCTTTTGTTAGAGAGTTCCAATTTTCTCTACATAGAGACAGCCTTTTTTCCAAGCTTTTGGTGTGGTGGACGCAGGCAGAGAGTTTTTTCCATACAGGGTTGCTTTTGAACTCCCTGCTCTAGTGTTTGAGGGGGGGGGGGGGTCACTTTTGTTCTTTGCTGACCCTGAGTTTTAGTTCTGGTGGGTCTGTCCCTATGGGTTTTGTCTTGTGCCTGCCTGTTTGGTGCAGAAAAGGACCACTGTTTAGAGGGAAAATTTCTGCTGAACCTAAGAGGCTGTACTTTAAGAAAATCTTTTACAGTCTGCATCGATTTTGCTTTGTCTTCCATATTTTTAAGTACCTCTTCAGTTTTCTGTCCGAGCAAACAGTCTTTGTCAAGTGGTGCATCCAGGATTCTAGCTTTGGCATGATCAGGGAGAGGTTGTTCTTTTAGCCATGCATGTCTTCTGATAACAGATCCTGTCACTGCTAGAAGCTTCTAGGGCGTCAAATCCATAGTGCAAGGAGTGCTTTGCCACCTGATATAAAAGCGTGCAGTAATTTTGCTATCTCTATATTTGGCAAAATCTGGAAAAAGCAGAAATTTTCTGTTTCAAAAGTTCTTAAGTGTGCTGTTGATATTTTAACATATGGAACTGACAGTTGAGAGCTTTTACAATTAAAGTTGCAGAGGTATATATATTTTTTTACCCAATCTGTCCAGAGCCCTAGATTCTTTGTCCGAAGGAGTAGGATTCTTGCAGCTGTAACCTTAACTCCCTTAGGTCCCCGAGTAATCACCTCTGGATCTGCTATAGGATTTCTGTAGAGAAATTTATGCGAGTCAGGTACCCTGTAGCATCTGTCAGGTTTTCTGGGGGCAGGTGGTGGAAGTGTCAGGGGTAAGGCTGGATTCTTGTTAAAAGGGATGGGAGGGTGGCCTAATGGTTAAGGTGTTTGCCTTATAAACACAAAGTGCAGGGTTTGAGTCTCACAAGGGATAATTGGCTAGGCTTAAAATGGCTCGCAAGGGCAGTTAGCTTAGTACTAACCTAGGAACCTATGAACCTATGAACATCATCTACCACCTCCAAAATGGGTGGGATGGCCAGAGTCCTGTGCTGGGATAGGTCCAGAAACTCTCTTAGTCTTTTCTGGATTGAAGGAAATCCATCGATTCCCATTGGATGTGTTCACGGAGGGTGTGGGGGGTTTTCCCAAAGGAAACGTCCTCCGGGGGTGATGCAGAAGGAATAGATTCTTCTGCATCTCAGTCTTCATAGGCAATAAGAGGAATTTCCGCTTCAAAAACAGCAGCGCCAGATCCCTGCGAGTCTAAATCCAGTTGGATGTCTGGAGAAGGATCCCTTCTCCTTTTGGCTCGATTACCCTGGATGAAAGTGAGGAGATCCTCAGCCATTTTAAGCATTCTAGTTTGAGGAGGGGGGAGGAGTAGTGAAATGGAGACTTTTTACTGTTTTCTTAGGAGTAGCTGCAAGTCTGGCCTGAAGAGTACCCCTCAGTGCTATCGGTGTGTTATACGGAAGAGAGGGTGAAGGCCTTGAAGTGAATTCCGAAGTGCTAACGGTATCCTCGGAAGCCGGTGCCTGTGTAGCGCCTCCGGACCCAACCGAGGCAGAGACAGCCGAAGGCTCATTAGACTATGCAGTTTTCTGTGGCATGCAGGACTCCAAAAGGGTTTCAGTAGAGGCCTGTGAAGTAATAGAGTCAGGCATCAGGTGCTGTGAAAGCACCTCACTGAATTCCAAAGAACTGACTACACTTTTAGGGGTGGTGTCGTCGGAAGGCTTGGCCTTATGCGGTCTATCCTTATCTTTACGTTTTTTCGGAAGATCTGCGGTTTGCTGACTGATGGATGCCATATCAGCAATTGGAGATGGAAGACAAAAATATCTGGCTACAAACAGAGCTCTACGATGAATAGTTCTAGCGTTAGAGAGGGCACAGAACTGCGGGGTACGTCGTGATCTGGGCCTAAGCAAGTGACGCAGAAAGAATGGAAGTCTCGGTGTGATATTTACTTTCCACAAGCAAGACAGCAATTGACTTTTTCAGATATCGGTTAGTGCAAGAAAAAGAAAGGCTCCCCAATGGGGTACTTAGTTTTAAACGTTTTCATCTGAAGTTCGAAAACTGGAAACAGCCGACCAGCACTGTTGCTAACTGCTTCTGCTACGGGCTCCAGGGCAAGAAAGACTGAGGTAAAGGCATCGGCTACTCTCCTTTATAGCTCGGACGACCTGACGTCACCCAGAAAGCAATAGCAGCTGATGCACAGAACCTTCACTCTGGTATTCGGAATGACTGATGGCTACCACAGCATGGAGAACCCAATGATTAGGACTACAGCAGTGAAACATGAAGAACATCTGCTTATCAGTGCAAAATCTATTTACCCTTCGTTTGCTGAGAAGAAATGCTCTACAAATGCCAAAGCTCATTCTACAGTGAAGACCAAGGAGAAACATTCCATAGTATATAAAGGTACAGTAAGAAAACTAAATGCAATACACAGCTTACAACAAACAGTAAATAAACGCAGAATTTTATATTTGCATACTTAACAGCTGGTGTGTGATATACATCCACGCCTCTTCTATTCAGCTCCAGTTACTTAGAAGTTATGTACTTACCATAACTTGTCATCTCTGTTGTCCATTTTCATTATCAAATCACTAATGGGTCTAGGATCCAATCCTCGATCCAACTTGGCTGTATTCTACAAGATTTCAGATACAAGCCTCATGCTCCTCCCTTTACCCATAATGCCCTAATCCACTGCCAACTCCTCAGATCAAGTTTGCTGTCTTACTACCTACCATTGACTCATCACAACATACATAAAACACACCAAGGTAGATTAGGCTCAAACCAGGAACCAGAGTGTTCCCATTGTATATAGGAATCCTTCTAGGAGAACTAGACCAGGAGATGGTTGTGAGGGAAGGTGAGGAAAAATGAAAATGGACAGAGATGCCAAGTTAAGTACAAAACATCTAAATCTGATGTCCTTGTCATTCCTTCTCACCAATGGGTCAGAGTCCTCAACGATGTAATTCTCAGGTGGCCCTCAAGGAAGGATGTACCAGAGCACTGTATCTCCTGGAACAGAGCTTCCCTTGGTTCATGTTCAGTTTGTAATGTGTAACAAATGTATGGATCTTTGACCAAGTGGCTGCTGCACAAATGTCATCAATTGAAGCTCTGGAAGTAAAAACGGCTGAAGTGGCCACAGATGTAGTATAACAGGATCTAGGGGGAAGAGGCAATTCCAAACCTTTTTGAGAATAAATCAACAAAATTGGTAATCCATTTAGGCACAGCGATTTTGGAAACTGCTTGACCCAAGCAGTTAGAAGCAAAGAATACAAAAAGCAGGTCAGATTTTTCTGTGCCGTTTTGTTCTGTGAAGGCAGAAAAATAATGGTCTATGAACATCGACAAGGTGCAGCATGTATTCATCCTTATTCGAAAGACTGGGAAAGAACACCAGCAGCTGTATGGACTGGTTAATGTTACACTTCATGACAACCTTAGGCATAAAAGATTGGTTCGTAAGGACACTCTAGCCTTATGGAAAATGATACAGAGAGGCCTCACCAATAAGGCCTGTAACTCAAATTCTTTTTGCTGAAGTGATGGCGACCAAAAACATGGTTTTCTAGGACAGACATTTCATGACACTTGTTTGCTGGTTCAAAGGGTTTTTTGAGTTAAACCCTGGAGGAATATCATGAGGTCCCGGGGGGGGGGATCCTTTACGGGAAGTCTGAGGAGGAAAATTCCATTTAAAAATGCCTTACATAACCTAGAAGCCGACAAAGAAATGGGTTAATTTCCAGCATGAAAACTGGATATAGCAAGCTGAAGTTTAATGGTTGGAAAAACTAGCTCCTTTACAGAGTACTGAGGAAAAGGATGGCTGAAGTAAGTGCTGAAAAGGGGGTTAAATGTTATCTTTAAAAGCCCATATAGAGAATCTTTTCCACTTGCTTTTGTAAGAAGCCAAAATAATGTTACATGCTGGGGAAGTAAGTCTGGACCTTGTTACTATCACTGGAAGTGGAGAAATCATGTGGTCAGTTTGAGGGTGCAGAGACTGGAATGATGGAATTCTGATGCGCAAGATGGGAGATCCTGAGCGGGCTCCAGTATCCATGGAGGAAATCTGAGGTGTGACCATAAAAAGGGGAACCATACCTATTGAGGCCAGAACGAGGCAATGAGGACAACTGAGGTCTTCAGCCTGCTTACTCTCTGTAGAAAACTTTAGGATCAATGAGAGAGATATAAGCATAAAGGAGACCTGGGGGCCAGTCATGAACTACAGCATCTCTCGGTGACTCCTGTGTGTGTGCTGGAGGGGGGGGGGGGCAGTGCAATCTACTCGCTGCACTTGTTGAGGTGAGAGGTAAATAGGCTGCAGAAAGGTTGGCCCCAAAGGCTGAAAATTCTGTTCACTGCTGAGTAAACACTTGAGGAATCAGAATGGACTTGCTGAGTCCATCTGCCAGCATGTCAGTTTTCCTCAGTTTATGTGTTACACTAGAAAATGGTCTGAAGAGATCGACCATTCCAAGACTCTCCTGGCCTCTCTGCACAATGGGTATGAATGGGTTCTTCCTTGCTTGTTGATGTACCAGACTACTGACATGTAGTTCATACAGACAGCAAGTCTCAAAACAGGGAGAACGTCCTGAAAGGCTTGCAACACCAGAAGGATTGCTCTCATCTCAAGGACACTGACATGTAGCTTGGTCTCCAAGGGGAACCACGTGCCTTGGACCATCTTTCCCCTAAAATGCCCCCCACCCTAACTGGGAAGCGTCCATGATCACTTTTGCCATTGGGGGAGGCAGGGATGGTCTGCCCAAGAACAGGTCTTCTGACTGTATCCACCATCGGATATGAAGTTTGCAGATTGGTGTTAAGTTTTATGTGAACAGATAAGAGTCTGGTACAGAATGGACCACTGTACTGCCAAAGTCCAAAAGATAGCAAGTCCCCCACCTGACTTCAAGGACTGGATTCTGTGAAGAGGTAGTGAAGCTACTTGGTGTATAGTGCCTAGTTGAGTCCCTATCAATTCTACTTTCTGCACAGAGGTATTTGGATTTGGCAAGACTTATCATAATTCTCAGGGAGATGGAGATATGAAGCTGGTAATCCCTGGCTTGTATCAGCTGATGACTGGTTGGGGCAGTGTGAGGAGCAAATCATCTAGATAGGGAAACGTGGAATCCTCTGACCCTCAAGGTGAGCTGCAATAACTGCCATGCATTTGGTGAACATCTGGGGGTGGTGGTGAACTCAAAGGGCAGTGCACTGAACTGGTAGTGATAGGCTCCCAGCCGAAAGTGCAGGTGTCTTCTGGAGCGTCTGCCTATTTTGATGCGATAGTATGCATCATAGAGATCTAAGGAGCACATCCCAATCATCCTTGGGCAGAAGAGGCAGAAAGGACTGAATCATAAGCATTAGGAACTTGGACTTCTTTACATACCGATTCAGACTGCTTAGATTTAAAATTAGTCTCAAGTCCCCTGTTTTCTTTGGCAGCAAAAAGAAATAGGAGCAAGTTATCTGGATGACTCTTTTGTAGCAGCTTTTGAACTTCTTGAGCTGTGTACTCCCACTGACTGGATGGAATGTCAGGGAGTTCCCTCCTTGGCACCAGAGGTGGAAGGGAAAAGGAAATGTAGTAACCTCTAGATATTATGCTTAAGACCCATGCATTGTTTGAAAGATTTGTCCAGGTGTCTAGGTGCAGAGAAAGATGACCTCCAAACTGCTCCAGAGATGGACAGCTGGGCAGTACTTCAGAAGCACTGACAGGGCCTGTCAGAAAAGGAATCCCTAAAGCCCTGGTTTTGCAGACCTCATCTGACCCCTGGGGCAACGTCTGCCATTGAAACTTCCTCCACTGCTTCTGAAGGAGGCATCTCACTGTGAGTTCTGCAAAGGTCCCAAAGATTTTTCAGAACCACATTTTCTTGCCACCCCACAGATTCCTGGAAAATGTTCGTTGAGGGGGCAGAAAACTTGATTCTGACAGCAGACAGGGTCTTTCCTTCCTGCTCGCTATGGGTAAGTATCTCTTTGACTGATGGCCCAAACAAGGAGGAGCCATCAAAGGGGCCTTTAACAAAAGATGTCTTAAAGGGTTCTGCAAATTCACAAAGCCTCGCCCAGGCATGACACCCAATAACTATGCCTGAGCTGGCTTAGAGAGAAGTGCCTTCCACTGAGTGGGATACAAGCCTCATCACACAATTAAAACAATAGAAGAAAGAGTAGCCAGACGGGGAGAAACTTTGAGGTCCTCTGCTGATACGGACTCAGCAAGACAATTCGAAAGCTCCTTAATCAAATCTCTCTATAATCGAGAGAAACGTGCCAGGTGGTTTAGTGACCTCACAGCCAAAGTGGCTGAGGCGTAAATGCACTTGATAAATCTGTCCATCGCTCTGGACTCTGTTTAATGGATGAGCAGTGGAGCTTTGTTCTGCTAGCTCCTTTGCAGCCGCTGCCACAACCATGGCATCAACTGGAATGCCCTTACTCTAATGACGTCCATCTAAGGGAGGGGAAAGAGTTATCCAGATGCTTAGGGACAGGTTTGACAGTGTCCGCTTCCTTCCAGGCCTGGTGGGATACTAGGTTGATAAGCTCATCAGCAGGGGGGGCACCCAAGACATAGTTCAGCCAGCCCAAAAAGCCTCCAGGAACACTGACTCATCAGGAGAAGGAGTTTGGGTGGCCCAGCCACCACTCTGCCTTAAGAATTTCCATGATGTCCCCAAAGGAAAGATCAGGTGGCGATCTTGGGGAACCTTCATCAAAGTCAGTGTCCTCTGTGACAGTCTCCATAGGGGAGTCAACATGTGCCCTCTTGCATGTCCTGTTCCGAGGAACCTCCTCCATGGGGTGTTCCGGAGAGGTGTCTGAAGAGGAGGGGAATCCCTCTGGGGAATGTGTGTGGAGACTTCCTGGAACTGGATGACCTGTAGGAACAGTGATGATGGGCTCAGACCTCGGACCCGATGAGGGGTGGGCCATAAGACCCAAGATTCAAGAGGACAGTTCTCTGTGAGTACAGAAAGCCCTTTCTATAACTTGGAAGGCTGACTGACCTGGAGAAACTCCTTCCCCCCCCTCCCTCAGAACCTAAGCAGCTGAGGAAGGGAAGTCTATGCCCACCCCGGATCAGAGCCCACCACAGAGAATTAGACCCGAGCTGTCTAGGACTAAGGCACCCAGGAGAAGGGATGTAGCTGATAAAATAGGAACCAATCCCTGCCCCTCAGAGCTGGCACAGACCTCTCGGATCTAAGATCCACTCTGATCTGAAGAAAACTGAACAGGACTGGTCAGCAGTACTGTCAGATCAGAGGAAGGGAGCTTCCTCGGATCAGATACTGAACCTCTCAGGTATCCAGGATCCTGGGACTCCAAAGCCAAGGGTCCGATCAGAGAAGGAGATAATCTCTTCGGCAACTGAGCTCATAGATCCAGTAGGACACAGAGCTGGAATGACCTCCATTTGATCTGAGGCCCAAGAAATCTCCACATCATCCTGTCAATGTCTGCTTCAGAGAAACCTAGAAGAACTAGAGGAAGCTGGCCAAGAAGGTTTAAATGTAGTTTGGAAAATCTGGGGTGGGCAGGGTCTGAGACACTGGCTTTAAAACTAGCTTGTGTGTATGGCCTCTGGCTGTAGGATCCAAGGATCTAAGATCAGAGACAGAGGCAGACTACTGGAGAATTGGTGGTCAGGGCAAAGACCATCCGATCTGAAAAGCATACAGGATCAGAGGTGGGCCCAACAGTTATTGGATCTGATGGGATGAGATCTAAAACTCATTTAGTCTTTTCAGGCGGCTCCAGGGAGGCAGTCCTAGACTTATGGTGCCATTTCAGAGACTCCAGAACTGTTGGAGACTGCTTAAAGGGGGTTTGAGCCCCAGAATGAAGGGCTTTTAAGATTCAAGGTAGCACATATGGTGCAAGGAATGCAAGGAGAATAATAGCTGAAATTACCACAAACAAAAGTTTTATATATATGGAATACACTTCTATTTCAAGTTCTAAACTGTAACTAATTTTTAAACTTTCACTCTTCAATCTCTACAGAAAGCTATCAACACTATTAAACCACTAACTATCAGGCTAACACCCATGTAAGAAAATTTAAAACAATGGCCAAGGATATTACCGCACAAAAAAATAACTCAATTAAGACACTCTTACTGAGAAAGGCTGTATCTCAGTCTAGCAGCAATGGTGGCAAACGAGATCTGGGGAGTTGGGAATGGATTAGGGCATTATGGGTAAAGGGAGGAGCACAAGGCTTGGATCCGAAATCTTGTAGAATGCGGCAGAGTCAGATCTGAAGATCAGATCCTAGACCTGCTGGCGAGGAAAACTGAAAAGGACAACATCCGATCCCAATATTTTTGCTCTGTCACCGTAGTAAGCTATACCAAGCCTGAAGTGAAAACCTTCCAGAGTAGATCCTCTATTTCACTCACCAAATTCTTAATATATATTCTTGCACATACTCTCATTAAAACCATCTGCCATTTCACCTCATTTGTTTCATTAATGGATAATGCAATATCCACCTCCAGTATTTATTAAAAATCCAAAAGACGGTAAATTAAAACTAATTAAGCTTACTCTACGGGCTTTGTTCTCCACCAGTCTTGCGTGGTCATGTTTGCCCAATTCTGCGTGGTCATGTTTGCCCAATTCTGCTCTGCAGAGGGTCTCTTCCCCCCAATTACTCGCCTCTAAATAATGGAGGATGGATGGGCAAACTAATAAATCATTCACCCCCGTTATGCTGGTTTCAGATAGGTATATTTGATGTCATCAAAGCACAGCATTATCAAAATCCAGCCTGCCTGCCACACTACTCCACTGCATCATCTAACTGCTGCAACAATTTTCTCCAGCTTAACTGAAAGAGTTAAATTTAGCACCTGAATAAGACAATACATTTTTAGCGTAACAGCTGATATACTAGATGTCTCACCTTGATGGATAGTTGGCTTACACTTCACCAGTAAGGACTCTTTTTTTTTTTTTTTTTTTTTTTTTACCAGCACCCAAGATACCAATCATTTACAGTCAGGCTGCCTCCAATGGCTACAGCTTCAGACCAAATTTAATGTGCCCTCAGGAATATTTGACTATTTAAAAAACTCAAACAGCTGACTTATGTTTGCTTGCAAGAAATATTTAAGTTTTGTTGACCACATCAGACCCCCCACTAGAGCAGTGGCCTACTTTCAGGGAAGCCACAGTTGGTCCTCATCATATGTACCAAGGAAAATGTGTTAAGAGCACTGAAGAAGTTTCCTTACTCTTCATAAAACACTCCTATTCCTAGTAGGAAAGCAAATGGTAGTAAGTGCGTAGTTGCAGAAGTAGTGGAGCAACTGAGTGAATGGAATGATGAAATTAACGTTTTCTCTGCAGAAACATGATGCTGTTGTCACTGCAGTTCTAGAAAACATTGCAGAGAATTTTTTGCCAGCTCTGTGTGTAGACAGAAGTCACGAATAATAAACAGTTGATCACAGTTTATAAGTGTAAGTGACAAGATGGTACTGCCCAAGAATGGTGCTTCAGAAGTACAAACAGAAGAGTACTTCAATCCAGAAGCACGACAAACAAGGACTTTAAGAAATTTATACATAAATCATCCAAATGATTTATTGTGATTTTGGAGAAGAAGAACCTCTGGTGGATGACAGCATGTCAGACTCTTTTCGATTAGAACTAAAAAAGCAAAACCAAAGTATAACAATTTATGCAGCAGGAGCTACAGCAACAAAAACAGTGCCGGATAAGACTGTCATAATACAGAAGGCAGACAGAAAGCCCATCGTAAGAATTAAAAGTAAAAAGGACAAAGATCACTGTAATTGATGCATACTCTATATACGATTTTACTGTGGATCCTTTGGTGTTCAGTACATGATACAATACATGAAACTTTCCATTTAAAAGGAAAGATTTTTTTCTGTATAGGAAGCAAACCATCTCCACACACAGACACACACACAGACACACACACACTTTTTTATTGAATTAAAATAAACAACCTGGAAAGTTGATTTGTCATGAGGAAGGAAACAAAAAGGTTATGAAAAGAAAAATAAATGTTTCACTATAACTTATTACATTAATTTTTATAAACAATTTAGGTCTAGATAAGTGTGTGTAATAAATTGAGTAGTATCTAAAATAAGATGTGGACCATCATACCTTTGCGGAGTACTCGCTTTTTAGATGAGAATGTTAAAGTGAAAAAAAGTTATGGAAGAACACAGCAAACTTGTCTGAAACATGTAAAGATGTAGCATTTTTGGTGAAAGAGCAGACAAAGATGTTGGATTTTGTAACAGAAAAAGTTTGAAGAATTTTAACAGTGGATGTAAAATGAATGATGAAGTAAAATTTATTTATTTTACATTTGTTGACCGGGCTAGTCTAGCTGGATACATGTCCATTTCAGTAGAGGCCCGGGGAGAAAAGCTCCACTAGTTATTATAAGTTTAAACAGAAATAGACAATACAGGTTATAACAGATAGTATGATGACAGCAGACCAAAATAGGGAATAAAATACATTTTTTTTCCACATGATGTGAATTACAGTAGTCAGACAATATATATGTGAAAAATATATATATACATAAATGTTATGTAAAAGGAAAGTTATCAAGGATACAGAGAAAAAAATATGGAAAAAGAAAAGAAAGAGAAGCAGCGTTAGTCTGGATTAGTGCAGGAGCATAGCCAGTGTTAACTGAGATGCATTTTCAGTTGCCTTTTAAAAATTGGGAGAGAGGTCAGAGATATGATATCAGAGGGTAGTTTGTTCCATATTTTTCCAACAGAGTTGGAGAAGAGGCAGTCTCCTGCAGAGTTATTGGGTTTAGCAATATTATCAGTAGTTTGTTTGAAGAGTGTAGATGTTTCAGATTGTGATATGGTGTAATAAGGCTGGAGAGTATTGGTGTTTTGGTGGGTTGGTATAGGATCTTGTGAGTTATTGTGAGCTGTTGAAGTTCAAGCTGGTTAGGAAGTTCAAGCCACCCTAGTTGTCTTAGATTCAGGCAGTGATGGGTTCTAAAAGGGAATCCTGTAGCAAATCTAGCAATATTGTGGTAAGATGTTGCTAGTTTCCAGAGGTTGCTATTGGAGAGATTACTCTATATGGGGGAAGCATAGAGAAGAGTAGAGAGATTAGGTGAGTTCTGGCTATGGTGGTTCTTGCTTCAGGTGTAAGGAAAGGTTTGATTCTGTATAGGGATCCTATTTTTTTATTCACTAATTTTATTCTATTGTTGATGTGAGAGTCAAAGTTGAGATTGTTGTCTATTGTTATTCCTAATAATTTAGTAGTTAGGTCAGGAGAAATAAGAGTACAGTCAGTGGAAGTGAGACTGAAGTTTAGTGGGGTTGACTTTCGGATAGGTGAGAAGAGTAGCAGTTTGGTTTTCTTGGGGTTAAGGAGCAGGCAACGGTGTGAAAACCATTGTTCTACAGTGTTAAAAGCAGTTTGGGTAAGAGACTGGAGTTCAGTTTGTGAGGTAGCTGTGCAGATTATAGTAGAATCATCTGCATATTGAATGCAGGTAGTGTTTGGGATAGCTGATTGCAGGTCATTAATAAAGATGGAAAATAGAAGTGGGCCTAAGATAGAGCCTTGTGGCACTCCTAAAGAGATAGGAAGGAGATCAGATAGTGAATTTTTCCAGAGTACTGCCTGCTAACAGTTTTCTAGGTAAGATGTAAACCAAGTTATGGAAGGAGGATCAAGTGAGAGAAAATTCAGTATGTGAAGAAGTTTGTGATTAACCATGTCGAAAGCTTTAGATAAGTCAATGAAGACTGCAGATAAGATTATTTTTGTTGCGGTTATAGTTGGAGTTTGTGAAAGAGAGTAATGCAGTGGTGGTACTGTGGGAAGGTCTGAATCCATGCTGACAATTAGCGAGTAGGTTGTTGTGGAGAAGGTGGGTAAGTAACTGTTTATGGATACATTTTTCCATGATTTTAGCAATGGGTGTTAGTAGTGCTATGGGGCGAAAGTTAGAGAAGTCATTGGAGTTCCCCCCTTTGTGTAGTGGGATGACAGGAGATATCTTCCAGCTAGAAGGGAAAATTCCTTCATTTATAGATCTATTTATCAAAACAGACACGGGACAGGCAATGGCTTTAGCACCTATTTGCAGGAACTCTGCAGGAAGTTTGTCTGCGGAGGGGGTGGTAGGTTTTAGTTTTTGGAGCAGTGATGAGATAAAGGAGGTAGAAACTGGTTGTAAGTGAAGGGAGGGAGGTGGATTTGCAGTCGGTGAAAGTAGCTTAGAGGTGTCAGGAGATAGGTGACTAGCAGAGTTTGGATAGCATTAGTGAAGAAAGAATTAAAGGCATTAGCTGTATGTGTGGGAGTCTCTGGGTTAGAGCCTTGAGGGCTGGGTGTGATAGATTGGCCTGGGGGTAGAATATTGTTAATGCTGGTTCTTTTTGTCAGTCAGGATCACTTTTTTGTACTGTTTCTAAGTTCTCTGAAGTTTTGGCGGTTAGTTAGATTCTTAGTGGTATGCCATTTTGCCCAGGATTTGTTTCTGAGAATGATTTTTTGCCTTGTATTGTTGGTCAGCCAGGGTGCTGCTTTAGCTTTGATTCTGATAGTGCGATTTGGGGCATGAAGGTCTAGGATGGATAAGAATGTGGAATTGAAGTATTCTACTACTTCATTAAGGGGAAGATATTTTAGTGGAGACCAATTACATTGTTTTAGTTCTGTTTGAAAAAGTTCAGAGTTGAATTGCTTTTTTGAACGGAATGTTCTGTAGGTGGTAGAAAAAATTAGGTTGGTTTTATGTCTAATAACATAAGTTAGTGAATGATCACTTAGATCGTCTGGAAGGGTACCTGATTGGTAGGTTTGTTGGGGAGTATTAGTAAGAATCCAGTCTAAGGTGGTTTCATTGTTAATGATTTTATTAGTTCTGGTAGGGCCATTAATAAGTTGTGTAAAGCCATATAGGTTTATATGGGAGGTGGGGTTTGTACTATTACAGGAATTCCAATCAATGTTTATGTCACCTAGAACTAATGCTTCTTGAGGGAGGTTAGTGAAGAGCCAACTTAGGATGCTTTCCAACTTAGGATGCTTTCTAGAGTATTAATGTTATTTCCTGGAAGAAGATATACACAAATGATATTTATGGCTTTATTTGTGTTGACTAGTTTGGAGCAAATTACTTTGGCACTATTTTCTAGGGGTAGTTTCAGATTTATAGTACTGATTTGTAGTTGTGCTTTATGGATAATTGCTACTCCTCCTCCCTTTTTCACTGAGCAGTCGAGTCTAATGATATTATACCTGGGTATAATGCCTAGACTTTATGTTTATATAGTAGTGAAATACATGAAATGGTTAAAGACAAACATTACATAGGTTCATAGGTTGGTACTAGGCTATCGGCCCTAGGGCCTATACAAGCCTAGCCATAACAATTCCCTGGATATTTCTTCCCACAATATTTACTTCCCTGGACCCCTGTCTAGCAGGACGACTGACGTGATCCCCGAGGTGAATTTCCTATCTCCCATCCAATCGTCAAGGTTCCTTTTGAAGAGGCCCAAGGAGGTGCTCTGCTTGACATGTATGTGAAATTAAGATAAAGTAAGGTGACAAGGATGTTAAGAAGGTTCAAAAGTATTATATACACACACATGGATCTACTTTATATGGTCGACATTTCAGAATGTCGACAATCATATGGCCGAAACCATATGATCAACATTCGAAATGTCAACCAGAGAATAAAAAAAAACTTACCTTCACGCTGCTAGCAGGGGGGGGGGGGCAGAGCCCCCCCCAGAACTTTAATATACCTACTCCAAGATCCCACTACAGTGCAGAAAATGGAAATCTTTCCATTCCACACTGTACAGAGATGCCAGTTCTGCATGGTCGACATTTCGAATGTCGATAATATGGTCTCGGCCATATGAATGTCGACATTCTGAAATGTCGACCATGTGAAAGGAACCCACACACATACCTATTATATAAAATATGCCAAAATTTTAATAAACTAAAGGAAAGTAGGAAGATGATATTTATGTGGTTCAACTGCAAAGCCCACTAATTCAAGGTCATTTTCTTCAGTAACCTCATAGTGAAAGGTACAGCTTCCTCCTCCCACTGCATTTATTTCCTCCTTAAACATTCTTCTGGCAGAAGTGGGTTCATAATGAGAAGTTATGTACCTACCATAACGTTCCATGTTAGTGGTCTTCTCTCGCCTTCTTTCTTGCTGGATGGGTTCGGAGCCGAACCTCGGCTCCGACTCGGCCTATACTAAAGCTCGAGAGTAATTTTACCGGCTCGCGGCAACCTTATATCCCATGATGCTAGGTGGTAACTACCCAGATTTCGTTTGGTAGCTAAGAAACCATAGCCAATTCAGTCTCCCCTCTGAGGTGGAGGAGGAGAAGAAGAACTCCCCAAATATCACTACCTGAAGCTGTATCTACCCCAGGACCAACTGTCTGAGCTAGGAATAGAGCAAGGAAGGTCCCCTGAAAGAAGGGGAAAAAACCTCTCTGTCTGTCCAGGCTAGGGGGATGGTGGGCAGGACGCAAGAAAGAAGGCGAGAGAAGACAACTAACATGGAACGTTATGGTAGGTACATAACTTCTCAATGTTAAGTTGTCAATCTCGCCTTCATTCTTGCTGGATGGGACCGCGTCCCTAGCACCTTCATCCTGGGTGGCTCATTGGAACAGACTCTTGAGAACGGTGGAACCAAAATTTGCCCTGTTTCTGGAGGCCATGTCCAATTTGTAATGTGTAACGAAAGTATGAGGAGAGGCCCATGTGGCAGCCGCACAAATAGTGTCTATTGGTAATCTAGCTTGAAAGGCTGTAGATGTAGCCAATGCTCTGGTTGAATGGGCTCTTGGCCTAGAAGGCAATTCTTTACCTCTGAGCTGATAAATACAGGCAATCGCAGAAGACAGCCACCTAGACAGGGTTACACTTTAGATACCGGAAGACCATTTTTACTCTCAGCATAAGATACAAAGAGTTGATCAGATTTCCTGAATTGTTTAGTTCTGTCCAGATAGAAGCGGAGCTGACGATGAACATCCAGACAATGTAGTTTTTGCTCCGCCCTGTTTGAATAAATAGGAAAGAAAACTGGAAGATCAATAAATTGATTTAAATTTGTCTGAGAAGCCACCTTGGGTAAAAAAGACGGGTTAGTTCTTAGAGAAACCCTGTCTTTGTGGAACACTAAATAAGGAGGGCGAATGCAGAGGGCATGAAGTTCAGATACTCTCCTAGCAGATGTAATAGCGACTAGGAATAGTGTCTTCCAGGAAAGTAACTTCAAGGAACAGGAGGCCGCAGGTTCAAAGGGAGGGAGAATCAAGGATGCTAAAACTAAGTTTAAATCCCACGGTGGTGGGGGGGTCTTTGATCGGAGGCCCGAGTAAAAAGATACCTCTGAGGAATGCCTTGCAAAGCTTATGGGACATGATGTTGGAGTCCGACAAGCCTATGTGAAAATTTGAGATGGCTGCTAGCTGAACCTTTACTGTGGAGGAAGAAGATCCTGAGTGAAAGATTTAGGCTAGGAAATCCAAGACCGAGTGTATTGGTGCAGTGAAGGGATCTATGTTCCTAGCCTTTGCCCAAAAGGAAAAGCATTGCCATTTACTAGCATAGATCCTTCTGGTGGAAGACTTAAGGGAAGCTACGATAATATCGTGGACAGAATTTGAAATCATTGGAAGCCTGGCTAGGGACGGAAGTGGAGCAACCAAGCTGTGAGGTTGAGAGATTGGAGGGATTGGTGCAGCTGCCCTGATTGATGGGCCAAAAGATCTGGCATTGGATCCAGATGCCAAGGCTGCTCCAAAAGATAGCGATGCAGGAAAGGGAACCATATCTGTCAAGGCCAATAAGGGGCAATGAGGATCATCTTGGCCCTCAAGGCGGTGGCTTTCTGAATTGTTTGTGTGATTAACGGAAAGGGGGGAAAGGCGTAAAGAAGTCCCCGAGGCCAATCGTGGACTAGAGCGTCTCTGGGGGGATGGCCTGGAAGGGGGAAGAGAGTGAAGAAGTCGAGGCACTTGCTGTTTTGCGGTGTTGCAAAAAGATCGCAGCAAGGAAACCCCCACTTCCGAAATATTTTGTCCGTCACCGATTGCTTGAGAGACCACTCGTGAGGCATGAGAACAGCTCTGCTCAGCCTGTCTGCTATGACGTTGGACTTCCCGGGGATGTGCGTTGCTATCAGAAACCGCTGAGAAGAGATCGCCCATTGCCTGAGTGCTTCTCGACACAGGGGATATGACCTGGTTCCGCCCTGCTTGTTGATGTACCATACTACGGACATATTGTCCGTCTGAATTGCAATCGTCCCCAGGGGAAGAGAGTCTTGAAGGGCTTTTAACGTTAAAAGCACTGCTCATCTCCAGGACGTTTATGTGCAAGTGGCATTTGAAGGGTTGCCATGTGCCATGGACTGTCCTGCCCTGAAAATGCCCCCCACCCACCCAATCAGCGAGGCGTCCGTTGTGACTGTGGCGACCAGGGGGGGAGGAGTAAAAGGTCTGCCCTGATGGACTTGAGGGGAGACCATCCACCAAGATAGATGTTTTCTGCAAGATAGAGTTATTAGGATCTTGTGTGTCATAGGGAGCTGTTGGAAGGACCACTGGGAGAAAAGCATCCATTGAAGAAGCCGCATGTAAAACCGGGCAAGGGGAAGAAGCGTAATGGCTGCTACCATGAGACCTAATACCTTCAGAACATACCTGGCCTGAACTTTGTTGTTCTGAAGAAGGATGTGAACATGACTTTGAATATCTAAGACCCTCTGCTCTGTTAACTTTGCTGAGAGCTGAATGGTGTCCAAGGTGGCACCTATGAAGGTAATGGACTGACAAGGCGACAAGGCAGACTTTTCAAAATTTAGAGAGATACCTAGCTCTTTGCAAATGTGGATGGTGTAGTCTCTGGCTAGAGAAGTTGACGCCTGGTGGTGGCAGTGAGGAGCCAGTCGTCTAGATATGGAAACACCTGGAATCCTTGACGTCTCAGGTGAGCCGTAACCACTGCCATACATTTGAACACTCGGGGGGCTGTAGTGAGACCAAAAGGCAGGGCTCTGAAATGGTAGTGACTGGCCCCTAGCCTGAAGCAGAGAAGCCTTCTGGAGCGCCTGTGCATTTTGATGTGATAGTATGCATCCGGAAGGTCCACTGAGCACATCCAATTGTCCTCGCCCAGAAGGGGTAAAATGGACTGTAGCGTGACCATCCGTAACCTCGTTCTTTTTACAAACTTGTTTAAATTGTTGAGATCCAATATTGGCCTCCAGTCCCCTGTTTTTTTTGGTACCAAAAAGAACTTGGAGTAGACTCCGGATCCTAGCTGGTCTGCTGGGACTGGCTGGATGGCTCTCTTTTAGCAGCTTTGATATTTCTAGTGCTGCTTGTTTCCTTAGACTGGGGTGGAACGTCTGGAAGAGACCCCATTTGAATCGTTGGGGTTTGGATAAAGGGGATTTTGTAACCCTCGGATATGATCGACTGCACGCATTTGTCTTGAGTGAGGGAGAGCCAGGCTTGTGGGTACAGCGATAATCTTCCCCCGACTGCCTCCGAAGGTGGACAGTCGGGCAACACCTCAGGGATGCTGGAAGGGTTTGTCAGAGAGGGTTTCTCTGCTACCCTGGTTCTGTGGACCCCCTCTGCCTCTTGGACAAGCGTCTGCTGTTGTTGTTCCCCCCTCTGCCTCTAGGCGTGAACTGACCTATTGCATCAGGCGTGACTCCCTGTGATTTACGGAACCACATTTTTCCACCCTTTTGACCCTTAGGATATGGTCTAGATGGGGTAGAAAAACGGACTCCTACGGCAGAAAGAGTATTGCCATCTTGTTCGCATCTGGACAAAGTATCTTTCACTTGAGGTCCAAACAATGCTGAACCATCAAAGGGGGAGTTAGTGAAAGACGCCTTGAAGGGGTCTGCGAAGTTACAAAGCCACATCCAGGCATGACGCCTCAAAGCCACACCTGTGCCTGCGTCTCTACTCGCTCCATCGGCTGCATATGAAATAAGCCGCATGGAGGAGTTGACAATGGAATTCAGGGTTCCTAGCTGTGAGTTAATTTTTTCCTGAGACCCAGCAGCTGATGGATCCTGTAGGACCTCACCCAGTTCTTTAAGAATGTCTCTTTGAAGACTGGTGAAGTGGCATAAGTAGTTCAGCGACCACATGGCAAAGGTCGCCGACGAAAACACCCACTTGCCGTACCTATCCATTGTCCTAGATTCCTTGTTAGGCGGATGGATAGGTACTGAAGGATCAGCCAGTTCCTTCTTAGTGGCCGCCGCCACCACCATGGCATCAACTGGGACACCTTTGGATAAAAATTGCTTATCAGAAGGGGCTGTTATAAATTTAGAAGGCCTCCATGGGGTGGGTTCCAACGAGTCAGGGGCCGTCCACGCCTTCCGTGCCACCACTACCATAAGGAAGTCGAAGGGCGGAGACTCCCAGGAGGTGGAGGGTCGAGAACCAAAAGCCTCCAGGTAAACCGACTCGTCCTCGGAAGGATTAAGGGAAGACCAGTTCCCCCTCTGTTAAAGGATTTCAAGGATGTCAGAGAAGGAGACATCCTCAGAGGGGGACCTTGGGGATCCTTCCGACTCATCCAAGTCGGTATCAGATGTGACGGACTCAGGGGAGTCCACATGCTTCCTCTTACATGTCCTCTTATGCGGGGGTTCATCTGACGGATCAGGGGAAACCTCGGAAGAGGAGGATATTCCCAATGGGGAAACCTGAGGCGTTGGATCTCGATGGCCGGGGGCGAGAGAGTAGGAAGACACATCAGCAGGCACTACAGTGGGAGGAGCTGATGGAGCTGACCGTAGAGCAGGCACTGGGGCCAATACGCTCCTCATGACCTCGAAGGCACCCCCTGCCAGGCAGGCTAGAGAGCTCCTGCTCTGAAGAGCTAGGAACCCCAGCCGGCACCGACAGAGACGGCTCCCAAAGCCGATGTCGGGGCCGAACTCACCAACGCCGACGCTCCAAGAGGAGAACGGGGTTGGACAAGGGTCCGATGCCACTCGCCCCCTCGGAGCCGGCGAGAGAGTCCAGGCCCCCGGATCCCTCCAAGGATGGCACCATGGACGAGATCGGAGCAGATGACGGAGCCGAAGGGGGAGGTATCTGCTCCGGCATCAAAACGGTCACGGCTCCGAGGAGCTCCGGCTCCGAACATTGGAGTAGAGTCAAAGGAGGAATAGTATGTTGTATGGACGTAGCCACTGTCTGATGAGATGGGCTGTGAAGCATTTGGGCCAGTGCCTGAGACTTTAATAGTCTACTTACCACCCTCTCAAGGTCATGATCGGAAAGCCTAGAAGACCGAGAGGAATGGCTCCAATGGCTCCACTCCAAGAGTAACGGTGACCTCGGAGCCGAATGAATAGACTCCAGAGACAGAGATCTGGACCTTTTCCGTGTGGAGGGCATCAGGGTTGATGGAGCCGATGGAGCCGGAGCCGACTTTGAAGACAGAGTCTTAGAGGTATCGGCCGATGCAGGTAGCTGCGATACAGAGGTATCGGCTCCAGCCGGAGCCGATAATGTCGCAGAAGATGAGCCACCTTCCGAAGGCTTAGAGCTCGGAGCCGACGGTTTAGGTGGTTTCAAAGGCTTCCCCGGCACAGACGTAGCCAGGGAACCTTCGGGCTTTAATAAGCCCCTTAGTATCAATTTATTCCTGCGCTCCTGCAGGACTCTTGGGCTGAATGCATGGCACACTGAGCAAGAGTCCTGCAGGTGCAGGGGTCCCAGGCAATAAACACAAGAAGTGTGACCGTCTGTCAGAGACATCTTCTGACAGAACGAGTCACACTTCTTGAAGCCCAAGACCTTTGTCTCCTTCGACATATTGTAGTCGAAAGGATAAACAACAAAAAAAAAGAAGAAAACAGACACACACACACACACACACACACACACACACACACACACACACACACACACACACTCCAACAAATAGGGATACAGGGATACTGAGGGAACACACACACAGCTAAGAATCCCTGTGAGGGAAAAAAGAATAAAGGGAAGGGCCTAAGGCCTAACCTAGGGTGTGGGAGAATGACAGGGATAAGGGATAAAAAATAGGGATTAAAGTTTTAAAATAACCAGAAAACTAGCCTATAAAAGATTAAAAGTATACTAGGGGAAAAACTAAGGAGAAGACTAAGATTTTAGTGAAAAATTAGTCACTAACCTGTGAGCTGGTAAAAAGAGCAACCTCGCTAGCGTAGCGGGAAACGAGATCTGGATAGTTACCGCCTAGCATCATGGGATATAGGGTTGCCTCGAGCCGGTAAAATTAGCTCTCGAGCTTTAGTATAGGCAGAGTCTGAGCCGAGGTTCAGCTCCGAACCCATCCAGCAAGAATGAAGGTGAGATTGACAACTTAACATCTCTGCATTTCCCTGCTTAGCTCTCTTAATACTCACTTTTTTCCAGACTGTTTTCACTTGGATGACATATTTCTTCTAGTTTTGTCTCACTTCCTGTGCCAAAACATTTTGAATGTCCCAGTGCATATTCTGCCTTGTTGCGGATTCTTACTTCATGGTTCTCTAGCAATTCACTTTCAATTTCTATAATAACCTTTCTTACATATTAGAGTTTTCTACTGCTGTACCACTGAGGCACACTTCTAATATACACAATTCTTTTTACTGCCTAACCACATCTAAGTTCTAGCATACTTTGGAGACTGTATACACTCTCCGGTTTCTGACTCTAGGTGCCTGTATCAATGTTGTAATCTTGCTGTCTCTATGCCATTCTTGAAGGGAGGGTGTGCACCAAGCTCTTACATCTATCAAGCGTACCAGCCTGCCACACTGTCTCTGTGGATTCTCTCTCTCCTTCTACACTTTCCACAGTGCTTTAAAATTACGTAATATTAGGAAAATATTTTTCCCCATACATCGTGTCAGTAATGAGAACCACAGGATGTCACAGTTTTCCTAGAACTGCCGGAACTTCTACATGAGTGAGGAGACGCACTCTTCCATCACCATGAATGTGAATAAGAAGTTATGTACTCACCATAACGTTCCATCTGAGTAGGTAAACTTCATTTGTCAGCAACCTATGGGATTCGGATCCGACCTCGGATCCGAGCCGGCAGTTTTCAAACAGCTTTAGATCCGAGCTCCAAGCTCCTCCCCCTACCAACCCTGACTGACCTCAGATCAAGTTTGCCCAACAGCAGAGACTGCTATAAAATGATCATTCTCAAGATAAGTGGGTAAACTCCATGGATCCGAGTATGAAGACATTCACAAGTGAGGGGGCAGGAGGGAGGGACGGTTGCTGACAAATGAAGTTTACCTACTCAGATGGTAATCTGAAATAGTTAACTTAATTTGTGCAGCAACCTATGGGACAGAGTCCCCAGCTACCGGAGTCTTGGGGGGCCTTCATGGAAGGATGTTCCGGAGCACTGCAGAGCCAAAGGATGCTCTCCCTCTGGAGATAATGTCCAATTTATAGTGATTGATAAAGGTATGAGATGAGGCCCAAGTGGCTGCCGAGCAAATATCATCCAAAGAGATTCTAGCTCTAAAATCCGCAGAGGTGGATACAGAACGAGTAGAGTGGGCATGGACTCCCCGAGGTGCGGGCCTGCCTGAACTTTCATATGCTAAAAGGGTACACTGTGAAATCCACCTAGACAGTGTGACTTTAGACACAGGTTTACCCAAGTTAAATTTGGCAAAGGAGATTAACAACTGGTCAGATTTCCTATGACCAGATGTCCTGTGGATGTAGAAGCGAAGTTGTCTATGTACATCCAATGAGTGTAATTTGTATTCCCCTTTGTTATGGTGATTAGGAAAAAAGACGGGCAGGTTGATGGACTGGTTAATATTACACTCAAAAGGCAACCTTGGGAAGAAAGGAGGGATTGGTCCTAAGGTAAACTCTATCCTTGTGAAAGGTCAAGTATGGGGATTTTACACAGAGGGCCTGTAGTTCAGAGACCCTTCAAGCAGAGGTGATAGCGACAAGAAAGGCCGTTTTCCATGACAAGAATTTAAGATGTACTGTAGCTGCAGGCTGAAACAGGGGAGCTATCAATGCCTGAAGCACCAGTGTTAAATCTCAAGGAGGGACTACATCCTTCACTGGAGGTCTGAGCAGAAAGGTGCCCTTCAAAAAGGTCTTTCGTGGTGATCAAAGGGCCCAGTTCATTTCTCACGTGATAATGAGAGATAGCTGCTAGTTGAACCTTGACTGTGGAGGAGCTAGCCCCCTGATGGAACAGTCCTGACAAAGTCTAATACAGCGAGCAAGGGATCTGTAAAAGGATCCAAATTTTTGCATTCCGCCCAAATGGAGAAACGTTTCCATTTGCTGCTATAGATCTTCCTAGTAGAAAGCTTATGCGCTGCTACTAGAATAGTTTTAACTGGGGAAGAGATGCCGGGAGTCCTAGCTACGAGTGAAACTGGAGCAGCCAAGCTGTGAGCTTGAGGTTGACCAGGTTCGGGACTGGGAGATCTAGGGGGTGGGATATTAGATCCGGACTGGGATCCAGAATCCAAGGAGGATTCACCAGATGAGACCAAAGGTAAGGGAACCAGGTTTGACGAGGCCAAAAGGGGGCAATGAGGATAATCCTGCTCCCCAACCAACTGGCTTTCTGAAGAAACTTCAGCATCAGGGGAAGAGGAGGGTAAGCATAAAGAAGACCGGGAGGCCAAGCATGCACCAGAGCGTCTCTCGGGGGTTCCCCAGAGGGGGAAATGAGAGCGAAGTAGTCGTAACATTTTGTGTTTGAGGGAGAGGCAAAGAGATTGCAACAGGGTTGACCCCATATGGCGAAAATCGCTATCTCGGGATTCAGAGACCACTCGTATGTTAATAGGATGGTGCGACTTAGCTTGTCTGCTAGGATGTTGGACAGTCCCGGAATGGGCGTTGCTATGAGAAAGCGGTTGGTGGAGATCGCCCATTCCCATAACCTCATGGCCTCTCGGCAGAGTGGGTAAGACCTGGTTCCCCCCTGTTTGTTGATGTACCAGACAACTGACATATTGTCCGTCTGAATCGCAATCATTCCTACAGGAAGAAGGTCCTGAAGTGCTTGCAATGCTAACAGCACTGCCCTCATCTCTAGGACACTGATATGCAGTGAGGTCTCCGTTAGGTCCCACGTGCCTTGGACTGTCCTGCCCGAACAATGCCCCCCCACCCGAGGCGGGTGGCGTCCGTGGTCACCGTGGCTAGTGGAGGGGTCATAGAAAAGGGGCGTCCTTGCTGGAGGTCCAGGGATTGGAGCCACCATAGGAGGGCCCTCTTGCAGGCCCTGAGTGGCTCAGAGGATAGTGAAGAAAGGACCACTGCACCTGAAGGGTCCATTGTAAGACCCTCATGTTCAAACGTGCCATTGGCAATAGGTTGATTGCTGCCGCCATCGAGCCAAGAGCCCTCAGGACCAATTCTGCCGGGGGAGCTGGAGATTGTAGAATGGCTTGCACGTGTAACCTCAGGGTTAGTAGCCGGTCTGAGGTCAAGAAAGCTAGGAGTTTGTTTGTGTCTAATCTGGCCCCTATGACGTCTATGGTCCGAGTCGGGGTAAGAGACGACTTCTCTATGTGGACAGTGATCCCCATCCGGGGAGCTAGATAAAGAAAGTAGTTTCTGGCTGCACAGAGTAGATGCCTTGTCGGGGCGGTCAGGAGCCAGTTGTCCAGGTACGGGAAGACCTGGATTCCCTGGCACCTCAGGTGGGCTGCTATCACTGCTAACACTTTGGTGAACACCCTGGGAGCTGTGGTGAGACCAAAGGGGAGGACCCTGAATTGGTAATGACTGGCTCCTAGCCAGAAGCGGAGGAACCTCCCGGATCGCCTGTCCATCAAAATGTGGTAGTACGCATCCTTGAGGTCTATAGAGCACATCCAATCATTCTCCTGTAAAAAGGGGAGAATGGATTGAAGAGTGACCATGCGGAACTTCTGTTTGGTTAATGACAGATTCAGGGAAGAGAGGTCAAGGACTGGTCTTAAGTCCCCCGTCTTTTTTGGCACCAAGAAGAACCTGGAGTAAAATCCGGACCCACACTGGTCTGGGGGAACGTGTTGGATGGCTCTTTTTTCCAGCAAATGTTGGATTTCCATTGATGCGGCCTCCATCTGATCGGGTGGGACATCGGGGAGGTATCTGGGGCTGTGTGGGTAACGAGAGAAGGGAATCAGATATCCTCTGGATATGATGCGAAGCACCCAGCGGTCCGTCGTGATGGACTCCCAAGCTGCTGAGTGCTCCGGGAAATGCCCCAGACTGCCTCCAGAGTGGAGCAGTCGGGCAACCCCTCAGGGGTGTTGTGTGGGTTGGTCTGAGAAAGGTTCTCTGGATCCAAAGTTCCGCGGGCCTCCTCTGCCTCTAGGGCGGCGTCCACCCCGCCCTCTCTGCCGTGGAAGGGCTGGGAGTCCTGAGTGGGACGAGACTGTTGTGACCTCCGGAACCACATCTTCTTCTGTCCCTTTTGGTTCTTACAGAAGGACCTCTGGGGAGCAGAGAAGCGGACTCCGATGGCAGACAACGTCTTCCCGTCCTTTTCGCTCTGGACCAAAGTATCTTGCACGGTTTTGCCGAAGAGGGCAGAACCATCAACAGGGGCATTAGCGAAAGACTCCTTAAAGGGTTCCGCGAAATCACAGTGCCGGTGCCAGGCCTGACATCTCAATGAGGCCTGCTCCGCTGGCTCTAGCGTCTCCTTCCGTGGCATGAGAGAGGAGCCGCATAGAGGTGTTAGATATGGATCGTAGAGTGGCCATCTGGGTGGAGTGCAATTGTTTGCCCTCCACCAACATGGACTCTGGGAGCGATGCAGCATACTCTTTGACAAGGTCCCGCTGCAGTCGTAGCACATGTGCCATGTAGTTCAGCGACCTCACAGAGAAGGTAGCCGAACACCAGCTTCCCTAAGTGGTCCATCGACCGAGACTCCTTGCTCGGGGGATGAACTGAGGGACTCTCCTGAGCAAGTTCCCTCTTGGTGGCCGCCGCCACCAACATGGCATCTACAGGGGGGCCTTTGCTCCAGTGGGCTTTGTCAAAGGGTGGGCTGAGAATCTTGTCTGGGCGCTTGGAGACTGGCTCCACAGTGTCCAGCTCCTTCCACGCCCTGGTAGTAATAAAGTCTACCAGGGAGTCGGCCGGAGGGGACACCCAAGAGGTAGACGGGCCTGCTTCAAATGCCTCCAGGAACACGGATTCGTCCGAGGTAGGCTTTGGAGCAGACCCCCCCCCCCTTATTCTGAGCATCTCCATGATGTCACCAAATGAGACATCTTCGGGGGGTGATCTTGGGGAGCCTTCCCCTGCCTCCACATCCGTGTCCTCAGTCAAGGACTCGGGGAAATCCAGGTGCCTCCTCTTGCACCTTTGCTTGTGAGGAACCTCCTCTGGGGGGGGGGGGGGGGGGCTGTCCGAGCAGGTCTCACCAGCAACGTCTTGTTCCAATGGAACTACCTGGGACATCAGAGCAGGCTGTCCCTGGGGCCGGGTGATGGAAGTCGGACCCAACTGAGAAGGAGTGTAGGGGGGAGCCGTGACAAGGGCCGGGGGCCTGGAATCCCTTGACAGAACCCTCTCCACCACGTCGAATGCAGAGGGAGAGCTGCTCTCTCTGGGATCCAAGAGCAGACCCTCCCTCGGATCCGACGGACGGATTGGAGCCGGCGCCGAAGCGATCGGATCCGACGGACCAGCATGCTCTGACCTGGACGGAGCCGAAGACATACCGATACCGCCAGATCCGAAGCTCAGCCCTCGGCTCAGAGAGCTCGGATCAAAAGAAAATGGACCTGACAGACTCTAGGGAAGGGTCGGCGCCGAAGTACCCGAGGCTATCAGCGCCGACACCCCCCTGGCTCCAAGGCTGCCCGGCTCCGAAGACTCCGAACCCGAGAAACGGGAAGGAGAAGGAGCTATCGGGGCAAAGAAGGGGGTCGAGCTCCCCCCCAGAGGAGGTGAAGGCAGGAGCACTCTCATCTGCAGTTGGGCCTGGAGGAATCTTCTCATCATCCTGTCCAAATCTGCATCGGTGAGACTTCGGGTAGATCTCGACGAGGCCACCGAGGCGGGGCGGGAGTGTTGCCTCGATTACCTCGACGGAGATTGGGTTTCCTCCTCCTCAGGACCCGCTGAAAAGCACGGGGACTGGATCCGAGAAGGAGGAGACCCAGAAGTCCTGGAGGGAGAAACCCGCTTAGCCGGGGGGGGGGGGTGAAGTGGAGGCCTCGGCCCGCGTCTTGTGGTGCTTCTCCTTCCTCCTTTCTTTCCTAGCCTCCCTCTCCTCTGGGCCTAAGGCGGAAGGTTGAGTCCCGGCTGGGGGGAGGGAAGCAGGAGTGGCAGCCGCTGCAGCGGGAGCCATGGGAGGACCGGAGGTAGAAGCAGAGTCCGGGGGCAGAAGACCCGCCAGAATCAGCCTAGACCTCCAGTCCTCGAGTGCCCTGGGGTCGAACGCTGCACAGATAGTACAACCAGAGGACAGGTATTCAACCCCAAGACACATCACACACAGAGTGTGGCCATCTGCTGGGGACAGCTTATGGCCACACTCTGTGCACTTAGAAAACACTAACTTTGGGGGCTCAGACATACTAGAAGGTAAAAACCACACACACTAGGCCCCAAACACGCACACACAACCCTGACGGAACCACGAAGGAAGGGGGAGGTTAGAATATGGAACAAAATAAATTAAACTAAGATGGTTCTAAGGGATAAGGGACCTGAAAAACACAGTCACACCAAGAGTTAAGGAAAAGAGGTAGAAAAGTTAAATTTTCTCACAAATGTACGAAAAACGCCTGGAACTCTGGATCAAGCTGCTGAAGTAAACCGCGGCAAACTAGATCTGAGGTCAGTCAGGGTTGGCAGAGGATTATGGGTAGGGGGAGGAGCTTGGAGCTCGGATCTAAAGCTGTTGAAAACTGCTGGGTCGGATTCAAATCCCATAGGTTGCTGCACAAATGAAGTTAACTACTTCAGATTTAAATTTTTACCTTTTGGTGGTTACTAATCTTACAGTCTACCAGGGCTTGAGCCTACCTTTCTTCTAAAAATACAACCAAGCTAATAAAATCTGTCTCACAATGACTCAGTGGTGACTCAATTCTATCACCCCTCCACAACAAATTTCATACATAGCCTGTATTTTAGGTTTTGAATTTCTTCAAATTTCTGCTGGTAGCATTCTCTTCAGTATTAGTGACATGGAGTTTAGAAAACAACTCCTCTCTCCCTCCACATTTAAAACAATTACTTGCAGGTTTTCATTTCACAGAGAATGGCAGCACACCACTTTCGCTGCAGCTTGCTTTCTACTGGATTCTCATATAAATTTACCCTATTCACCTAGTAATACATTTTTCCAAGTAATTCTATCGCATTTAAAACTGAATGTGAATATTATCGACTACATCAAAAACTCTTGCTAAGTAGCATCTGCAAGAAGTTCAATGGAGCACTAAGATCAAGATTAAAAGAGAAGAAAAATCTTGTTCCAGCAGTCAGTTATTTGCACACTTTCACAACATATTTGTAGTAGATGCTCCACGAAGGCAGTCTTACCTTTGAGTGAAGCCATTCTAGAATGGTATGCCCAATCATGCCCAAGACATAGCCAGTCATGATTACAAAGAAAACATCCAATGGTCTGTTGGGGTGGCTTCCCTCAGACAGAGAGAGAGCATGAGAGTGTAAGAGAAATTATATGGCATGCTACACAATGGAACTTGCCAAGCTGTATATGCTCATTGGAAAGGTACTGCAGACCCTTGTGTAAGGGACTGTATATGAAAGCCAGCAACAAAAGCTTTCGACTTTCCACAGCTGCCTGGGTGATGGCCATTTAACCACTCAGTTCTTGTTCCAAGCACCAGCTCCACAGGTACAAACACTACTAACTTAACAATAGAGAGAGTATGGTGGATCCAACAGATGCACTTGGCAAACAAATGGCCAGCATAGTGAATAAAAGGTGCTCAAGTCAGCTTGTTTAGGAGGCCTGACCACAGAACCTCCTCAGGAATCAAGCCAGCAATGCATAACTATACGTATCTGAAATAAGAGACTGTGCCATGCCGTCCCATGCAGGTATGGTTCCAGAGCCTTCTGCCTGCCCTAGGGCAGTGAAGACAGCATTTGCCTAAGCTGTATGGGCTGACAATGGTAATGTTCTTTGCCACCTTTTCCTTAACTGCAGGAACAAGAGAGCAAGGAAGGCCAAAAGATTTCCCAGCACTTTTATCTACTGGGGGGGCAGGGCTCTAAGACAGCGAGAAACACAGGGGGCAGAACTGCAGGCAGAAAGAGAGAGAGACACACACACACACACACACACACACACACACACACACTGCTGAAGGGTCTGGGTACCAGTGCAATACAGACAGCCTTCCTGCCCACAGTGACTGAGGGTTTTGACCCCGTACCCCTCAATAGAGTATTGTGAGCCTTGAGATTTGTGTGGTACTGAAGATATATGGCTCTACAATGATTACATAGATCACATTTCCTCTCAGCTGGGGGAATGCATAAGTCATTCGCCTTCCTTGCAGCAAGCAGGAGCAGAGTGATATACCTAGATACTTAACAACTACAACAGTTCTGGATCCATGGATGGGTTGACTTAAGTCAGTTTCTTCTCCTCCAGGTTCTTACAAAGACATATGGATGGAAGATATTGCGGGGGTCACAGGTCAGTCCACAGGAGACATCATGACCCTCTTTCTTCTGAAAAGGTGTGGTGCTTGACAGGCTAGCTGCAAGAAGACATTCCCCTTATTTATCTGTGAGGTAAGGACCTTAAGTAACCTTCCCTACTAACAGGACAATGGAGAAACTTTGTCTTACCCTCCAGCTCTACTGGGATAGGAAAGTTCATACAGTGCATATGGTCCTGTGTCTAACTCGCAAGTGGTGGAGTAAGACGACAGTTCAAATGCTTGGGATCATGCATACACTGACAAAGATCGCCCAGTGAGAGGAAAACCTAGTCTGTTCTCCAAATACATGGCCCCACACCAGGACATGTCCCAAACATCAGACTGGCCAACACTGGGAACATATCCTGTTGGACATGGGAGGTGAGTCTTCAGTTGAGTGCAAATGTCAAGCACCAGCCCAGAGACTTGCAGGACTACTCCCCAGATGCAGTCTAGTAGCAGGTAAGCCTTCATCTGTCAACCAGGGGAAGAACAGTACTGAAATCCTTGACGCACTTAAAGCTGGGAGCTTTATGTTGTCCCCTCATTGTCACGCAAGTAGGATGCAAAGAAATTTAAATCTTCACTAGACAAGAATGACCTACCAACAGGATAACTAGCACCCAATCACGACCAAGGTTTCTCTGGTTTTACAATATTTGAGTATCTTACTATCCTATGGCCTTTTTTTACTCCTACATCAAGGTTCATTTGTGGCATTTTAGAATGGCTGCCCAGGGATCCTCCTCTTTCAATGCATTCTCATGGCAAATGTATTTGCAAGGGGTTTTGCATAAGTGGCCCTGCAAGAAAACCAGTGGCTTCTCCTTGGATCTTAATTTTGGATTAGTTAGCAAAGCTAAAACTTGTTCCATCTGAACCAGCTAATCTGGCTGACTTCAGGTTCTTAACATGAAAAAACTGTTTTAATGATTGCTATGACCTCTGCAAGAAGAGCATCACAGCTTCAATTTCTTATGACAAGTCAACCCCATCGTACTAAAATAGTATCACAGTTTACTTCAAGACAAAAACTATCCATCTCCAGATTTTCTTTCCTAAACCTAAAAAGGAGGTAGAAAGGATACCCCATACTTTAGGATGTCCAAAGGCAACTCTGATATTATCTTGAGTAAAGTAACTCTTTCAGATCTTCTGATCAGTTGTTAATTTCTTGTGAAGTTAAGAAGAGAAAACTTGTGTCAAAAAAAAGATTAAATTCCAAGAGGTTGTCTCACACTATTACCTTTCATTATTCTCACCACAACAGGCAGGGTCAAAGTTCATTCGACAAGGGCCTTGGCCTCATTTATGGCTTTTTGGAAGGGTTGGATTACAGAAGTGTTCTAGAACCAGCAACTTGGTCCTCTATACTGTACATACTTTTACAATGCATGCTTCCTTCCCTAGGTCTAGATCAGGCTTTGCTAGGACCATTCTTCGGGGCTCCTGGACCCTCCCACCTCCTAAATGTAGTAAACTAGGGTAATCTACCATATAGCTAAGGCTACTGCAGCAGTGATCAGTATGATGAATGCAATACAGTCGGGTAAGTAAACTTAACCGATGCTCAAATGAACACTGCAGCAGTAGCCATTACCTCCATCGATTACTCTTAATTTCTGATGTGCTTTTTATGCCAGGATGTGGACATTTATTTATTTTTGTTGTTCCTAGCAATGTCCTTTCAGGGTTCAGCTACTCATTCTGTTGGCGTGAAAGCTCTGAAGGGCTTGGCGCCGAAAACAGTCATTTTATACAGCTTAGCTTGAGCTAACTAATGGTTTGGGTGTCTCTGGAAGGTGACCTAAAGCTTTCGAAGCTGATCGACTGTTATACCCTTTGCAGGATATAATCCATATAACTAAGGCTACTGCAGCAGTGATCAATAATGAAATCTTAGGATCCCCCCCCCCTCTATCTTTGGATATCCAGTGAAATAAAAATATTATGTCAGGTTTTCGCACCAAGCTCCTTTTGCCAGATAGAGAAAATAGCTGGCACTGGGTTTGGCTCATGATGCTGTGACCACAAACACTGACTACACATTACAATGAACACTGCAACTTTTCTTGGTGAACATCTGTGGCGACACAAAATGTGCACACAGCAAAATAAAATTAGTGGCTTCACAGGCTAGGTGCACTCCCTTAGTCAGACATATGTCATGGCAAGTGTTGGCAAAAGGCCACATGCCCAAGCACAGAAACTACTAAAAAAATTACGAAAGTGAAGGGAACACTTCTCCATTGCGCAACTCACCAAAAAGACCCCACTAACAAGAAAAACATTAAGTACAATTGCTTCAAGGAGTAATCTTACTACATAATAACACTTGGCTACTTAAACATTCTCAGGCTTTGCTCTGCACACTGTTAAAGAGAAAAACTCTTCAGATTTCAAAAGAATGTTTAACATTTACACTCCCAAAAGCTACGTACCTCTGTTTATAAAAACAAAGCTATTCACCATAAGCAGGAAGCTCCAAAAAGAAGTGCTTCAAATGCTGAGCTTTTATTCTGTACAGCTCAAAGGAAATTGAAAATGACCGTTCAAAAAGTAGTTACATTTTTTTGTATTATAAATAGCAAAAATTCATGTTAAACTATTTTATGAACTTTTTTTATAGTGCATGTCAAAGCTGCCACAAAATCTAACCCTCCCTCAACAATTCCAATACACATTAGATTGGGAGGGGGGTGGTAGGGCTATTTTTCCACAAAATTTGCTAACATGGTAGACTACAGATACTTTGCAAGGGCTACCTTATTTTTAGTAGCTGTGCATAATCCAAAAATGGGAGAGGGAAGAAAGGAAGGTTTAAGTTTTAACAATGCATACAAACACTTAGACGTTATATACTTTATCAGAAAGGTTACTTTAACATGAAGAAATGTGAAACATTTATCTTAGTAAAACAATTTTCTACTTTTGGCCAACAGGCACCATTTTACATAAAGTTTTGCAACACAGACTGAGAAGGAGAATGAAACAGTGCTAACTTTATTTTAGCTTACATGACAAATGAGTTACACACAAAAGAAAGATCTGTGGAATCCAAACAGAACAAAAAATGAGTACAACAGTGCAGGGAGAGAGCAGACTGTGGGGATCCATAAAAAAGTTAAGAGTTAAAAACAAAAAAAGTTATGTACTCACCATAACAATGCACATGTTGTCTTTTCTATCCTTCTCCAAACTCATGGGTTTTTTTTTATCAGACTTCAGATCCAACTTTGGCCACTTTTTCCAAACTTGGCTCCATAGCTCATGCTCCTCCCCTTACCCACACTCCCCTCCAAACTCCACCTTACATCAGACCTCGTCTGTCGCTCTGAGTTCAGACTTGTTTGACACAGCTCAGATCACTGGACAGGAGTACAAAATGGTATACTGTTTCGCTCCAATTTCTACCTGTACAGTATATTAAAAAAAAACTGAACTAGTTTCTCTATTACTTTATACACCGTGCCTCTTCCTTGGTTCTTTTCATACTATTACAGTGGTAATAAAAAGAGTACTCTCTCCTCATCAAGATTGTTAGTATTATCGTTGCTGGTATTGTACTGTTCTTTTCTGTGTGGTTCATTTGTGCATTTATTGGTGTATTTAGGTTTTTCCCCATGGTTGCTGTGGTGAAACATGGCTGACAAACCTACTGGCTTCAAGAAAGGTGTCTCTTGTGGGCACAAGAGCCTCAATTTGGATGCCCACTCCAAATGTGTTTAATGTTTGAGAGCTAGCCATTTTTGTTCGGCATTTAACCATAGGACTTTAAAACCACTTTATTCCTACATTCCACTAAAGGATCTTCTCCCTTCCTCATCAGTGTCTACTTCTGGAGTGTCCCCATCAGCCAAAAAGCCTGAGGAAAAACCAAACGGGGTCTGGGGAAAAAAAAAAAAAAAAAAAAAGAGGCCAAAGTCAGATCAGAAGTTGGATCTGAAGCCTAGGAGTTGAAGGACAGAAATGACAACAACCTCAGATCCACCACTTCCTGTAGACTGAAACAATCAATGCTCTTTTCTCGGATACCTCCCACACCTAGGTTTCTGCATCCAATAATCCATCAAAATATCACTTTCAATAAGCCTTTAAGTGACAATGTAACCCTACTTAAAATACAAATCTTAACTATGTACGATTCTTGCACAACAGTCTAATCCAGTTGCAAATTCAGTACAAATTAAATGTCATATTCTGTAAACAGACTCAAAATGTAACCACTTATTGTGTAAATCCATTCTGCCATAATGAAATGTTGGTCATTCTACCGTAACTCCTATTCAAAAAGCAGGTCGGTCCTCAAGTTACAACTGTGTCATTCATTTTTCTGGGATGACAGAGGGCAAGCAGTTCATCACTTCTCATAGTAGTGTTTTAACTGCAGATCCAACTACTCTGTGGTGGCAAGATACGAGATGCTGATGGCAAGTTTCCAAGCAGGCATCAGTGTTATTGAGACAGCTCACAAAACCACCACTCATTAACAAAACTATAAACAGAAGATTTAAGGTTCATCCATCTCTTTTGAAGATGGTGCAGTAGCATACCATCTGGTTTTGTGTCTTATTCTAGAGACAAGGATATACACCATACTGCAGCTGACTACTATAAGCATCACTTACTTCTTAAAAAATATTCCCTTGGAAATAATTACTCAATCACAGAAAGAGTTTGTGTGAGCTTGTCACAGTACTATGTAAATGAAACAGACTATTTTTGTCTTTCCGGAACACCTTCATATATGGGTGCTGAACTTGACATTAAACAACTGGTTGCTTAAAAATTTCTACTAGTCCTTGACTCCCATCTGCAAGCCCATGTAGTGGTTACCTAAGAGGTCAGTCGTGGTTTGTGAAACCCTGACTACACACAGACAGAAGAGAATGCAAAAAAGCTTTTCAGAGCTCTTCCCTGTACCGAAATAAAATACAAAGAATAAAACATGAAAGTTATATGGACTTCCATCCCAGATTTCATACAAACAGCATACATAAGGCCAGTCGCTGCACCACCTTCGTCACCTATAGGGTTAAAGATCTGGGAGGGCTAGTCAGAGAAGTGGTCGGACAAGAGAAAGGGGGCTTCTTCGCGACAGATGCCAACTCTATCAGATATCTAGGATCCTGGGACTCTGAGATCTTTGGTTGTATTGGAGAAGGAAGCTGATCAGACAGGTGTACTCATGGATCCAAGAGGGGAGGGAGTTGTCAGAACCCCCATCTGGATCTGAGCTCTGAGGAATCTCTGCATCATCCTGTCCATATCAGCTTCAGAGAAGCTCCTACAGGATCTGGACGATGCCACAGATGCAGGTCTAGACCGTTTCTTGGGGGGTTCCAACAACTTGGAGGCAAAGCTTGGGAAACTGGTCTTGAGTGTGGCTCCTAGCCTTCGGATCCACAGTTTCAGGATCCGAGCTGGAGATGGATACCATAGGGAAACTACAGACTGTTACAACTCTGACTGGATCTGACAGAGTCTTCAGATCCAAGGTAGTCTGATCTGAAGTCTGGGTAGATTTAGTAGGAGGCTCCAAAGAAGCCCTCAAAGATATGTGAGGGCACTTCCTAGAGTCAGAGGAGCCCTGCTGATGCTTTGAAGGGGGTTGAGCTTTTGGGGATGAAGATGAACAGACTGGAAGTAGGCCTTTTAACATAAGTTTATTACAGCGATTGGCAATGCCTCGAAGATTGAAACCAGCACAGATATCACAAGTCAATCGCAAGTGTTCAGGCCCAAAAACAATAAACACATTTCTTGTGCAATGAAATGGGCAATTTTGTGCCCACAAGAAGAACAATGCTTAAACCCTAAAGGTTTATCAAACATGCTGTTAACTGGCAAAAATCCCAAACAAAAGCAGCACAGTTCAAAGTACAAAAAATACACTACAAGGACCAAATAAAGAATAGCAAAGAAGCTAAATAAAAATAGCTTTTTAATGATGAGAGTGCAGGGACACAGACAGGGAAAAAAATGAAGCAGAAAGACTAAATACCTGCGAAAACTTAAGCGGGTAGGTAAAGGAGGTAGTAGTAGCTATAGAAATTCAATAAATAGAAAAAATTATCATAACTACAAAAAAATTCACTCTTACAAGTCCAGCATCTTGTCACAAAGGCAGTAAACAATTCGAGGAGTTGGGGATGGTGTAGTGCATTATGGGTAGAGGGAGGAGCTCAAGACTAGGTTCCAAGTCTTGAAAATGCGGCATCAGAGGGTCAGATCCGTAACCCATCCAACAACTTGGAGGCAAAGCTTGGGAAACTGGTCTTTAGTGTGGCTCCTAGCCTTCGGATCCACAGTTTCAGCATCCTTGGATATACAGTTTACTGTGTTCTATTTATTCTTTCAGTTTCATCTAACCCCGACATTACAGGAGTACACATAAGATGGCAGCCTTTTGGGGGAAAAAGTGAGGTGGCATGCAGTATGCATGAATGACGGCAGCAACTGAAATATATGGCTGTTGCCAATTGTGCCATAATTTTCATCCCAGTCTAAATGCCAGAAGGATATTTTTTTTTGAGGGCGATGTAGAGAGGAAGGCAGTAGAAACATATGGGATTCATAAATCCTCACAAAACAGTCTTCTCAGTTTATTGTGAAATACTAATTCCTCAGCTTTGAACATTAAGCTATGGAACCAACTTTTTCCTCCGGGGGGGGGGGGGGTAAGATTGAACTTCTTTCCCTACCCAGGATTTTTGTTGAGGCTATCAATTCAAATACTTGGGAAAAATTGTTCTAAAAATACAGCTTAGAGAATCTACATCACGTCTTCTGGAGGCCTGATGCCTCCAATTTCTTTTTTTGTTTTTAGACCTTTAATTCTTATAAAAGTACAGTCTTGGACAGTTAGGGTGCATTGAAAAGAGGCCAGAATAAGTAAAGTCAAAGAGCAAGATTGAAGTTTATTTTCCTTGCTCATGAATTTTGTTGACAGTCACTGAAGTCTGTTTAAAAGAAATACACTCTTAAACACCCCCCACCTTAATTCAGTTATTTCCTCCAGTTATCACACAGCAGTCATAGGCAGAGTGTGTCAAAAGGATTCAGAAAAAAAGCTAAAGTGTAAAATAAAAGGAGAGAAAAAGAAGAAAAATAATCTGAATTACATAGGGAAGTCAGAATGGGGGTGTGGGGAAGGACAGAGGACTGGATGATTTGTGGGGGACAGTAGGTGGATAGTGTAGGGGGTGGAATGCCAGACTCCTTTGCCCAAGACATCCTCTCACTCAATGCCAGCCCTGGACATGGGGTTATTTTAAAGTAACATCACTGCATTGCCTGCAAATGTCTGTCTGTGGGATGGGTCAACACTGTGTGGTACACTGGCCTGTTGCATTGTTAAGACCACTGCAAATACAGTACCATCTGTCCTCCTGTATCTTTGTAACCACAAATGCATGCTTTGGAGGGCTGGTAGCAACAAGATTATAATGAAATTGGCAGTGTTCAGGGAGCCCCAATTTGAAACTTGTTGGGAGCCCCCACAATGCTAACAGTGGCCCTGTAGAAATCCTTATAGTTGCCTTGCCTAACCTTTCCCTAAAATAACCTTTCCTAACTTTTCCACTAGCAGGACAGGAAGTTGTGGTTTAGTTTCCAAAAGTCAGTGCAAAAATCTGATACTCCATCAAGCTTGGGAGCAGTACAACTGAGTACTCCTTTGCCTCTGGGATTCCTCTACGACTCTTAAGTTTAAGAATTTTCTGTATATCCTCTTAGGATTCTGGAATGTTTTTTTTATCAACCTTTTCACCAGGTGCAGTTTCAGTACTGTGCTAGATTAAACTGGTCTCAACAAGCAGTTAAATGCATCTAAAAATTCTTCAGTGCAACCCCTTAACTTCTTGTTTCTGGGATACTGAGTGCATCTCGTCTATCTTCATGTCTGGACACAAATTCTTCTGCAAAGATGCTCATTACAGATACCACAGTTTCTTCCAAAGATTTCAGAAGATTTGTGGTTGCATGCATTTTCTGTACCTTCTCAATGTGTCTTTATTATAGACATTACAGTTCTTAACCTGTCCTACAGACTCTTCCTTTATTCTATTAAAGAGGATGTTTTTCTCTACCCAGGTTTCTTTTGCTGTACCTAGCAAGCCTTGTGGATAGGCTGCCATACATAAATTCAAACAGTGGAAATCGGAACAACTGGCTCCAATTACAGTGTCAGGGTTTAATTCAAAAGTGTTCAACCTGTCTGCAAATAGTATAGAGATCCACAGCTATTTTACCTTGAACTGGTAGTGGTCACGCCTTAGTCAGGACATGAATATAGGATTGCCTTGGTCTGATTTAATCTGCAATGCTAGTTCTTTAGCTACAGATTTGGCATCAACTCCCATATAAAGGTTATCCATCAAAAAATCTTGTTGCTTCATCCATTAACAGACTTCACCAGTGGACCTAAAACTTTCCACTACTATTTGCTTACAAGAGACTTCGACTGCTGGCAAGGGTATAAATTATGCATTTACCAGTATGTTAGATTTATACAGTCTCTGGACACTGGAAGCCACTGGACTGGTCACTTGGCACCCATTATACCCAGCAACAAACTCCTCCCAAGTTCAAGCTCCTCTCCTTACTCATAATCCTTTGCTGAGCAGGGAAATCTCCAGATCAAGTAACAGACTAACTAGCTCGCATCCCAACACAAGTAGAAAATTAGAAGATCTCTTGGATGTGAAACCTAGTAAAGAAAGCCAGACACTTGGTCAGGCAGGTTTTTCCAGTACCCAGACTGGAGACCAGATAAATCAAATACTCCAGCAAGTAATTTTATATTCCTGTTCAGATACTTGAAACAACTAGACAGAGTCCCCTGCTGACATGAAGCACCCTAAGCCAGCAAGAGTCCCCTGCTGACATGAAGCACCCTAAGCCAGCAAGCTTTTAAGGGATTTAAGTCACAAAAGAAGCCAAAGCTCTGAAGTCAAACAGAAATGTAACAAAGCAGCAGTAGCAGCAGCCGTAACATCTTCTATGGGCAGATAAAGGCATTAGATGTGGCCTGAGCTCTAAGAGTGCACATTTGGTCATGTGGCCACAGTTGTACCTGCAGAAGAATAGAGTATACAGTCAGATAAGCACTGAAAATAAGCACTGGAAAAAAAAAAAAAGTAAAGTAATGTTCAAGATCTCATGACCCTCTCCTATCCGGTGAGAAGGACACAAACAGTTGTTCATCTTTCCTGAAACCTTTGTGCAATGGAGATAAAGCTGTCTATAAACATTCAAACAATTAAGGTGATACTCCCCTTTACTGGAATATTTAGGAAAATAAATCTGGTAAATTCACTGACTAGTTTTATTTGGTATGCATAGCCACCTGGAGCATAAAAACTAGTCCAAAGTGCGAAATTCTCTCTGGACGAGAAAAAGTAGGAATAAGTTTGATGACCTAGCGTGGAATTCAGAAATTCTTCTGGCAGATGTGATAGCTACTAGCAGGGCCATTTCCATGGCAAAAATTTGAGGTACAGAATTTGCTGGTACGCATGGTCATTTGGATAACCTCTCCAATACTAAATTCAAATGCCAGGTGGGAGCTTGTCTTACTAAGGGGATGTATGGAATGAAATAATCTCTTGAGAAAAATGCCTTGCACATCTTACAAGAAGCCAAGAATGACATCTGCAACCCTTCATGAAAGAGTGAAATGGTTAAGTGAACTTGAGAAGTAACTATCTTCTGGAAAGTTAAGCATGCTAGCTGGAGGCAGGGGTGGATATAGGATCTATATCTTTATACAAAACTCAAAGTAAAAATTTCACCTTTATAAATTTTCATTCTTGAGGGTTTCCGAGATGCAGTATTCAAAACAACGTCTGCAGTGAACTGGTTCTTGGACATTATTGAAAGTGGGGAAAACATGCAGTTAGATGTGGGGAAATCTCAACAGATACTAACTGGATAGGCACAACAGTAACAGAGGTCTGCAGAAGAAAGGGGCTTCTCTTGAGGAGAGGCCACAGCAAGGGGTACCATTAACTGGCAGGGCCAGGACAGTGCTAGGAGAATTAGTGCTCTTCACGCTTTGGCTTTCTGCAGGAATCTGGATATGACTGGAACTGGAAGAAAAGCATACAGGAGAGCTGGGAGCTAATCATGGAAGAACGAGTCTCTTGGTTGCTGTACTTGCTGAGGAACAATGTTGAAAATTTTGGAAACTGGTACTGGAAAATGAAGAGAAGATATCACAAGAAGGCCTTCCCTATCTCTCAAACATGTTGAGTTTTTTTTTTTTTTGGAGAGCCGTAACCACTAACTGCTCCAGCAAATAATATTTATATGCTTAATGCAAGATTAGCCAATGCACATTAAAAACATACATACTAAAAAGCATATAATCCATTATAAAATCAGACTTACAGTGACAAGTTAGGTACAGCTTTAAATTATCAACTAAAAGGTTTCCATTCCTAAAAAGTAGGTGAGCCATCTCAATTCTAAAACATTAATATTTAAATTTCAGGTAGGATTCCTAAAAATAAAAATCATCTTAAGTCAGGGGGTTCATAAAGGCCCACTGTGCCACAGCATATACCTTTGTCCAGATGACAGAACCTCTGACACATGACCAGATCACATAATAATCCACATTCTTTTCACCTCACTATCAACATTCCCCATTTCCCTGACCTCGTCTTTCCAATTGGGCAGGGGTGATTTGACAGAAATGCAACTTTTAAAAAAAGTAAAATATAGGGAATGTGCACAGGGCCATAAAGAAAATTTTATTTGATGATACAAGAGGGTTGAACAGCTTCTTATCCTTAAAAAGAAGGCAAATAGCTCTAAACTCTGATAATGCATTGACAAAATGGGGGGGGGGGGGTGTTGGTTGCCTGGCTTGAACTCTCTCGCTTTTGGTACAAACCATTTCGGGAGCTACTGTCTTTTCCAACTGTATATACTGCCACCATGGTAAATTAAATTTATAACACTGCTTCCTAACTTAGGCAAAAGAGGGGTTGCCCCGACGCCCATCTGTGCTGTGCACAGTTACACAGGTCAGTGTTAACCAACAGAATGGGTTCAATTCTTGCAAAAAGGAGCTTGTGATTTCTGAGCCCTTACAATGTGTGTGCCTCCACAGCATAGTGGGTAGAGTGCTGGGTTTGCAAATGAGGGGTCCAGAGTTCAAGCCCTTCAAGTTCGCCTGAGATGGTGCTCCTAGTCTCCAACAAGCAGAGTCATCTAAATTTTAATGTAGCTTGTTGGTCTAGGGGTATGTTTCTTGCTTGGGGGGTGAGAGGTCCCAGGTTCAAATCCCAGCCAAGTCCAGTGTTTATAACGGCCATCAGGTAAATCCAGAGTTCAAATCCTGGTAACGCTCCCCCCTCCGCTTGGTGGTATGCACAATTGTTTAAGTTGCTTACCTCACAAACAAATGGCACAGGGTTTGAGTCAAAACTTTGAAAGGAAATTAGGATGGCTGAAAATGCCCTGCAGGGGGAAGATAGCTTAGCATTTCCTATGAGCCTATGGATTGCAATGTATAATATCCACGGTTTCAGAATAATGCCTATAGAGTCATTTCATTTGTGTAGTTTTAAACCAGTGTGTTATCAAATAGCAGCACTAACTTTATTTGATTGGGAGTTGACATAGCGGTTACGATATCTGCCTCACAGGTACAACGTACAAATTATGATTCTCACCTTTAGTCACTGTTTGGTTACTGACTAAGCATGTAATAGTCTGCACACGGTTTGTCTAGTATTTACCTATAGGACTGAAGGCTGGAACAGACAAAAATACAGGATTTTATTTTCACTGATGGAAATTGGCTAGGCTTAAAATAGCCCAAAAAGGCAGCTAGTCTAGTACTTACCTAAAAGAGGTTAGAAAATCCTTCCAATACACAAGGTCCTCCTGGATCCACCCCACCACATCACAGGTTTTTCCTCCTCCTCTTTCATCCAGCTATGGTCCTATCCATTTGGTCTTGTGGTTATAATTACTTGTTTTATTAGCACAGCCCAAAGGATAGTTTAGTGTTTACCTGGATCCCAAACATCAGTCTTTCTTTGAAGGATACATATCTTTGGCATGCTGGGCTACTAAATTCAGCTCTGGAAGTAATCATAATGGTCAGGGTTTTGTCCGTGCCATTACCTTACAGGTCAGGTCAGAGGAGGTGGCATACGTGCAGAGATCCAGTAACCCTAAGGAATAGTGGGGGTGGGTATGTGCCAATAATTTTTACCTGGCAAGCTTAAGATGGGAAATGTTCCAAATAAAAGGAGATTATTATTTTCTGCAGTTTCTGTGTTAATGGATGATGAACTAGCCCGGGTATACAGAGTGCCTAAATCAAGAATTTTGGCAAGATAAAAGGCAAAGAAAGATTATTTAAAAAGGAGGACTATGAGTTAAGTCTTTTCAGAATATATGCCAGAAGGGAGTGTAAATTATCTGTACCTATACTGTGAAACGGATTCTTTATCTGTATACCTGGGTATTGTTTGGTAGACCATTCAGCTCCAAACAAAGCTCTCTTCATGACTAAGTGTTTAAAGGAAATAGGACTGTTTTCCTCTAATTAACCTTAGGTCCAGTGATTACCCCAAACGTTTCTAATACCTGCAAGACTTCTGGGAGATCTAGCACTGGATTATTTTAAATCATCTGCTGTAGGCATTCCGCTCTCCTGCTCTCACTACATTTTTTTCCTTTATCTGTTGCCCATCCAAGAAGGCAACAAAGGAGACATGGACAAACAGTCTAAAAAGTGGTCCTCAAAATCTGAGAGATGAAAAAGGCTAGTCTTTTCCTTACTAAACCTGATCCAAGTCATTCAAGATGACTCATACATAGAGTTATGAATTAAATGCATAGACAGTGAGGAGATGGAACTCTGTTGCCACTTAGTCTCCAAGAGTGTTCTCAGGTCACCTTCAGGCAAATGTTTCAGTGTTCTAACATTTTTTGCCAAAGCCCTATGAAATCTAACCATGTGCAACATGTAGTTAAAGGCTCTGTCCGAGAAAGTACTAGATGTATGCAACTTTACCCCCCCCCCCAAGTCTATCAATCATCCTAGACTATTTGGAAGATGAATTGACCGAGCATCTGCTGAATGTCTTTTTTGGTGGTGGCAGCTACCGCTACAGAATCCGCAAGAGCTACCTTGCTCAAATGCTGTCCATCTTTGGGGATCTGCATTATTTAGTCAGTGTCCTTGGAATTTGTTCTGCCATATCCAGTTCTTTCCACGCTTATAACAAACCATGTCTATTAGACTACCCGGAAGAGGCACTACCCAAATCATTGGAGAATGAGGACTTCTAAGCCTGCAGTAAAACCTCTTCCTCCAGGACAGTAGGATCTACGAGTCAGGATCCCCTCGTCTCCTTTCCAGGAGATCACCAAAAATGGCATCTTCTGGAGGACGATTTGGATGAAACCTCCCCTTCACCGAGATCAGAACTATATCCAGAAAGGGAGACTCTAAGGCTGAAGGGGAGTCTGTTTTCCTGGAGAAGCTATTAGGAGACTCGCCAGAACTCTCCTGGGAAGAAAGTGCCCCAGATCTCAACAGTGCAGGGCAAGAAATTCCCCTATCCCATGAGATCAAGAGTCTGTTGAATTTCAGTTACTTCTCCTATTGGAGTGTCTGTGAACAGAAATTCTTCCATATGATGCATCATCATCCAATTAACAAATACAACTTAAAAAAACAAAAAAAAAATAAAATAATAAAATGCCACCAAGACCACCGATCCAAGAAGTAAGCGAATTTAATGGAACACTTAGCACCTCGGCTTACATGGCCTTCCAAGAGTAAAAACAATACAAAACACTGTTGGCTTAAATACAGCATATTACACAAGACAATCAAGCGTACAATTCAAATCACGTACTTCCAATTACATTCTTTGTTGAGTCCCTGAGGCTCCAAAGTACCATACTTTAAAATCAGCAGGGTTTCCTTTTTTAAGAGTTTGATTTTTTTAAAGACACACATTCTCCTATGCCAACTTGCAATTTGTCCAAAACACAACCCTAAGAGAATCGGGGTTAGAGTAGTGTGTGGTAAAAAAATACTCCCAAGGGGACTCTCTAATTTTTTTTATTTTTTATATCCCCATTTGTTCCTGCAACCAGACCCTAAAACTCCTGCAAGTTTCCCCTATGTAAATCTTTTTACATCCACATCTCAGCACATACACTAGCCCCTCTGTGTTACAACTATACTCATGCCTAGCTATAAACTTAATGCCATTAATATAGGGAAAATAACTTACTACATATTGACAGATGAACAACAGTCACATGCAACAGTTGTGCCTTTATTTATGCTTAAGCTTTGACTGACATTAACATTAACATCTGGTAGGCAAAACTGATTATGTACCAGAATGTCAGACACATTCCCAGCTCTTTTATATGCAATACTCACAAAATCAGGTAGTATAGAGTTCAAAATGTTATCCCTTAGTAGCACTGGTCACAGGCTTTTTTTTTTTTTTTTTTTTTTTTTTTTTTTTTTAACTATTTCCTCAGTTATAACATTATAAATTGTCACTAAGAAAACTTTCTTCTGCTCTCCATTATTCACAGCTGTATTGGTGGATTTGTTCCCACCAATACAAACATTATACTTTCCACCAGCACGGGCATAATGAGAATCTCCCAGAGGATTAACAGAATACCTTATGTCCATAATTTTTTGTTCAGCTTCCCTGACCAGCTGGACATCATAGCCTCTTTTAATAGAGATAGCTGAAGCAGAAGAAATGTTTAAGTCAAAGCTCATATCAAGGCTACACAGCCTATGAATTCGTAAGAATACATCGGGCAGTACCTTGACCAAATGTTTGGGGTGACAACTATTCCCATATAAAAGTACATTTCCATGTTTAAATTTCCTATGGAGACTAGTTGTAAATCCATCTAAGCTTATATCCAAATGATTCACTTGTGGGCCAAGCTGTACACCACCAAAGCTTAAGCCCATAGTATTAGATTATAGGTCATTAACAAACCCAAGGGCCTCTCTGTCTGGCTTCCTTGACATAACAAAATAAGATCATCAATAAATCTAAAATATAACATAATTTTTGATCTAAAAAAATCATGTCTATAAACAAAATTATCTTCAAGTTTAGCCATGACTAAATTGACATACATGGGGGTGAAAGCAGTCCCCAAGGCAGTGCCCTGTAATTACTGGAAAATGTCTCCATTAAACATAAAGAAATGATTTTTCAAACAAAACATAACTAAATCCATCAAAAAGTAAGACATGGGAGAGTCCCCCCAAAAATGGAACAAGGCCTAAACCCCTATTTCATGCTTAATGTTAGTATATAGACTTTTGACATCCAGACAGAGCCAAAACATGTCCATATTCCAAACTTTACCCTTTATTTTGTTCAAAAAAAGTCCTGGCTGTCCCTGATATAAGAGGCTGTACTCATGACATATTTCTTAAGATGTCCATGTAACACACATATTCTTCAAAAAATACCTTTGTGCAGACTCTACAGGTCGGCCACTCAGGTTAGTTAAACCTTTGTGTGGTTTGGGTAGACAGTAAAAAAAACTGCCTGGAGCATTTTTCCACTCCAAACTTCTTTTCCACATTCTTATAGGTAAAATACCCCAACATTAGGCTTCTTATAGGTAAAATACCCCAACATTAGGCTTCTGTCTAACAAAAGTTGGTACTCCTTAATATCTTCAAAGTAATCAGAAACATCACATTTTCTATAAATTTCCACATTGTTCAAATGTTTGCAACACATCTCTAAATATTGTATAAAGTGCATGATTACTATCTGGTTGCCCATTACCAAATTCCAATAGGGCTGCCATTGCTGCTTAGTTAAATTAAAACATGTTAGACTTATTCTCTACACAGGACCAATAAATATTTTCAACCTCAAAATTAAGAGTAGCAAAAATCTTGCAGGGTGTTATTTAGAAAAGGTGGAATAAAAGAGTTTTTAACAGAGATAGCATCCGTATTCAGTTGGCAATAGGCATTAAAATCATTCTCAAACTAGTCTTCCTGAGATGACAAGCATGAATAAAAGAATCATCCATCACCACTTTCATAAACAGTCATTAAACACAACCCCTCCCTCTTGTTTAAAGTAGTACATTAAATGCAGTTTTCTACTAAAAGAAAATATTTCACTTTTAAGTACATGTAATCTTGGTAAAGCAGTGGTTATAAATTTAAGGCCAAGATAATAGACATAACCACACCAATAATTTCATGTTTAGACAAATTTAACACGCGTAAATTATCACAAACTACATTAGTAAACGTTTTTTGCTGACCCCATTCAATGCGACCCTGTTTTCTGTTAAAGTCTGTTCTAACAGAACTGGAATTCCGAAAGCGGTTCTGCATGTCTTTCAGATTTTGTGCTTTAGGCAAAGCTGGAAACTGTTCCACGCTCCCCTTGTTTGGAAAAATTACAAGTTGGCATAGGAGAATGCATGTCTTTAAAAAACAAACTCTTAAAAAAAGAAACCCTGCTGATTTTAAACTATGGTACTTTGGAGTCTCAGGGACTCAACAAAGAATGTAATTGGAAGTATGTGATTTGAACTGTATTCTTAATTGATTAATTGTCTTGTGCAATATGCTGTATTTAAGCAAGCAGTGTTTTGTATTGTTTTTACTCTTGGAAGGCTGTGTAAGCTGAGGCGCTAAGTGTTTCATTAAATTCGCTTACTTCTTGGATCGGTGGTCTTGCTGGCATTTTATCATCATCATCCAATTGCCCAACTCCCCATACATGCCATGAGTAGTAAATCTTATGCCCACCAGAATCACACCGGTAGTCCAATAAGTAATTTTCTCCCCATGTACTCCTATTACATCAACCATTTCTACAACGGTTTTATAATTAGGAAATGCAGTTATAGTCCAGAGTCTAAAATGTTACAGCACATTGACAAAAGGCAGATTCAACAGTACTTGTAGCAAGTAAGAATTCAACACATACACTTCACTAGCATACTCTCAGATGTGGATTTAGCCTATTAGTTAATATAACTAGCTTTTACAGATCAGCACTTACCATCCACCACACAATTCTTTAAATTTTCAATGTTCTATGCAAGGACATGTAGCAAACTAATTCATAACATAATGCTTTTTTTTATTTCAGGCAAAGGCACACTCCTAGGTGAGAGAGTTTACAATTAACCCTTGGTGCATGGCATGCAAATGAAATTAAATTTGCTACTTCCATTAATACCAAGCATTCTGATGAAATAACATTGCAGAAGACTTAAGGTCAGTCTGGAGTTAACCTAGTGTAAGACTCAGGGAAGTGCTTTTTTTAAGTTTACCTATAGCCGATACTATCAGGTTCCAAAATAACTTTAACATCTGCATTAAAAGTTAAGCCATTTGTGAGATTAGGATTTGGTCACAGAATTGATGGTTATGAAACTTCAAAACACTTGTGTCGGTCACCAACATTTATTTTATGTGCATCAGTAAGTTTCAGGACCACTATGGGCTTTTAGGTATTCTCCAGTAAAGTGTGAAGATAAAAATCAGGCCTACTCCCCACCCCCAACGCCAGTTTTCTCTTACCACATATTCTTCAACCACCACAAGGTATATCTTAAGGTCATAGCCCAATATGAGGATGTTGGGTGGCGTGCCAATTTTCAACATTATTCCTAACGAGATACGATTGAAATCAGTGTACTGAGCTACTGCTGCAGGTTTAGTAGGTGTTGTTGATCACCACACACAACTCCTGGAGAGCTGTGATAGCCTTCACCAAAATTTCAAGTAACTAACATAATGAATAGCAGTACAGGCAAATGTACACAGAGGTCCATCTCCAGCATATATTTTTCTCAGCTACAGGAATCCTGTTTCCAGGGGAGTAGGAGGGTAAACAAAAAAAAGATTTTGTTATCCCCCCAAACACATACGAGTCCAGCAACTGGGTTGGAAAAACAGGCCTCAATTTCTACAGTCAGTAATTATCTTAACAGTTGTGCATTCTGTTGCCAAATGGGATCATGAAGTTAAATTTAAAGGGTCATCTCCTAGGTTTACATATTTTGTTGTAGACTAAAAACAACTTACTAACTTTGAAAACAACACAAACCAAAACCAAATAAAAAAATAAATGAAAGATCACCAACGGAGCACTGCAGCACTAAAACCAAGGAGTTTATTAGAATTAGTTAATCGCTTTCGTCAAAATCACAAGACTTCATCAGAACATAAATTACCCCAAATAACATAATTAAATACTCTAACCCTGTCAACCATTGGTTACCAATGAAGACATCATTTCCTATAAGATGATTAAATTATTTAAAATGACAGTAACAAAAAAATCAGTGACTGGACACTACAACAAAACAAATACCGCTACCAACCACATACAATATTATGTTATACAGTACAGCATGGTTTAAAACAAAAATCTTGGTAAAAACCACATAAAAAAGCTGATTTCAGTTTTAGTACAGAACTGATGAAAATCGTATTGAGCCCAGGTGGTTGACAAGCATTTGATTTAATCTGCCACTTGAGCTCTAGATATTCAAGGAAGTCATCATCAGGCCCCCCTCGTGGACCAAAATCCACTTGTTCTAATACAAAAAATTTGGAGTGTGTCGGATATGCCTTTATGTGCTTATATAAAGCATTATCTGTTTTTTTGAATGTCATAATTGTGTTGGTATATTCTTTGTCTAAGGGCTCTGATTGTCTTCCCCACATAGTACCCCTCACAGACCATACAGGTTGCAATATATACCACTCCCTTGGTGTAACAATAACACCTTCTGTTAGTAGTAATTTTACCATAATTCCTATTTCTGATTGAATCTGTGTCCAATATAAAACGGCATTGTCCACACCTCCCACATTTAAAGGTTCCACCTAGGCCTGCCTTTAACTTTGCATTGTCCACACCTCCCACATTTAAAGGTTCCACCTAGGCCTGCCTTTAACTTTTTCCTCTCCACCAGGCCTTTCAAAGAGGTGCCCTTTTTGTAAGCCACAAGAGGTTTTTCTCCCAACCTTTTGTTGATCTTGTCATCCATACAAAATATGGTCCAAAAGTCATAAATAATGCTTCTAAAGTTGAAAAAATCTCTAGTAAAGGGGATAACACATGCCCTAATAAAATCAGTTTTAACCAAGCCAGAGGTTCTATTCAGACCTGCAGGATTTTCCAAAAGTGTAGAGTAAATGCCCCCAGCTCTTTTTAATTTTACTTCTTCAGCTATGTCATTGACAAATTTGTAAGGGTAACCTCTTTTCTGCAACATCCCCATTAGGACTAATGGGGATGTTGCAGAAAAGAGGTTACCCTTACAAATTTGTCAAAGACATAGCTGAAGAAGTAAAATTAAAAACAGCTAATAGGGATGTTGCAGAAAAGAGGTTACCCTTACGAATTTGTCAATGACATAGCGGAAGAAGTAAAATTAAAAATGTGCTGGGGGCATTTACTCTACACTTTTGGAAAATCCTGCAGGTCTGAATAGAACCTCTGGCTTGGTTAAAACTATGTGTTCTCCCCTTTACTAGAGATTTTTTCAACTTTAGAAGCATTACTTATGACTTTTGGACCATGTTTTGTATAGATGACAAGATCAACAAAAAGTTGGGGGAAAAAAACCTCTTGTGGTTTACAAAAAGGGCACCTCTTTGAAAGGTCTGGTGGAGAGGAAAAAGTTAAAGGCAGGCCTAGGTGGAATAAATGTGGGAGGTGTGGACAATGCCCTTTTATACTGGACACAGATTCAATCAAAATTAGGAATTATGGTAAAATTACTACTAACAGAAGGTGTTATTGTTACACCAAGGGAGTGGTATATATTGCAACCTGAGGGGCACTATGTGGGGAAGACCATCAGAGCCCTTAGACAAAAGAATACACCAACGGATATACCAACACAATTATGACATTCAAAAAAACAAAGATAATAATGCTTTATATAAGCACATAAAGGCATTTCCGACACACTCCTAATTTGTATTAGAACAAGTGGATTTGGGTCCACGAGAGGGACCTGCCGATAACTTCCTTGAATATCTAGAGCACAAGTGGCAGATTAAATTAAATCCTCGTCAACCACCTGGGCTCAATAATAAATTTTCCATCAGTTCTGTACTAAAATCAGCTTTTTATGTGATTTTATCAAGATTTTTTGTTTTAAACCATACTGTACTGTATAACATAATATTGTATGTGGCTGGTAGGGATATTTGTTTTGTTGTAGTGTCCAGTCACTGATTTTTTTGCTACTGTCATTTTAAATAATTTAATCATCTTATAGGAAATGATGTCTTTATTGGTAACCAATGGTTGAGAGGGTTAGAGTATTTAATTATGTTATTTGGGGTAATTCTATGTTCTGATGAAGTCTTGTGATTTTGACGAAAGCGCTTAACTAATTCTAATAAACTCCTTGGATTTAGTGCTGCAGTGCTCCGTTGATGACCTCTTTCGTTTATTTTTTTAACTTACTAACTTTGTTTAGCATGTACTGGAAAAACAGTTAAGTTTGTTTTGTAGACTTCAGTACTTGGATTTACTAGACAAAACATTTTTCCTGCTGGCGGAATATTAAGGGAAAAAAAGTAATTCTTGCACGCATTTCTTTTAGGAAATAAAACACTATGCAGACCGGGCACTTTCACAGATTTGCTTTCTAACATTTCTGTATCATTCCTCCCTTTTCAAGAAATTCAGTGTTTACCAAACACAATTCACACTTATGTGGACAATTCATTCTCTTACAACAGAGGCTAGCATTTCAAACAACCACTAAGACTTCCTCCAATGAAGGGTGTCGAAATAAATTCCCCGTTCATTTTCAGACCCTGCCATCTCCCAACTTCTTCCTTCAGGAATCTACTATTCCCAACAGCAGTGATTCTCTATCCTTGGTCTACAGCTAGCTCCACTCTAGTTTCCTTGGAGCCCTCCTTGCCTGCTTACCGCAAAACTAAGAGCAGCCCCCACAGCTATCAGTATGCAGCAGTACACATACATAAACAGGATCCATTTTACTTCCAAAAGATTGCATCCATTAAGCCACAAAGTCATCAAAACACAATGACCGAAAACCTGGTAAAACTCCATGTCACACACCTGGGAAGCAAGCACTACCTTGGGTACTCCATGAAGGCTGGTCCATTAGTTTTCCAGTGTTCACTGGTTTCACTTAGTAGAGGTACACATTTGACAAATGATGACCATTAACTGCAGGACTTCTCTACATAAATATAATCAGATACTTCCCTCAATTTATAATTACAAACTTCCTTTGGTAATGGCATCATGAGAAATGCAACTTATCCATTAAGGACATACAAAAGTGTTCCAGCACATGACTTTTAAACACACAGTGACAGAGTCTTTAATGAGACACCGAGGTCAATTAAACTCCACTGTCTCAAGATACGACACACGCAAATATGAGGCAGGTGACTAATGTTCTTTTTTCGGCTTTTCCCGGTTAGGGGTCACCACAGTGGAACTCCAGTCCGCTAATGATCGGCAGTAGATTTTTACGGTGACGAGGTGCCAGCTCGACTCCCAACCTTCAACAAAGGCACGCCCATTCACACATCTTTCGAATGCCATTTGACCGCAGGGAGGACATGCAGACTCCACACAGAAGGCGCTCCAGCCGAGAATCGAACGGGAGAACCTCTTGCTGTTAGGTGACAACGCTACCACTGCACAACCACCGGTGTATATAGGCATGTGGCTAATATAAAGTAAAATTTTATCTGATACTGTAACAGTTACATTTCAGAATACAAGAGAAAAACTAATTCATTAAAGTAAACAGTAATACCACAAAAGATTCACATCAAGTATGTTAGAACAAGCTGTTAACATGCAGACACATTCCTAACCTACTTCAACAGATCACAATGGTATCAAGTCACAAAATGAGCACTATACCACACCCAAACAATTGTACATCCATCAGCCTGTCCAATATTCTATAGGGCTTCATATGGAGTCATAATGGAACCTATCCAGAATGAAGCAGAGGAGCTACTTCTGTTACATATGGAACAGTACAGGTTTGCTGAGCAGAGATTTGGCCTTTTGAAGGTTGTACATTCTTCCAACATTAGTAAATGACAAAAGGTTAACAGTGCTCGCTGCTTCTCCTGACTTTGCTAGGGCGTTCAATACCTTTCCAGATTAAGAGAAAGGACAAATTACAAACATTAAATGTCAATTTATGCATAATTCAAAGGATAAAGCCCATACACCACACACACACAGCTCTACACCAGGGCTGTTTAACTACGTGCATCAGATAGGAAATGGGCTGCAGATAACAAATCATACTGATTGCAAAATAACTATTTCATTAAAATAAGATGTGTCGTTTTCGATCTCGCCTTTATTCTCCCTGATGGGTCAGATCTGATGTGTTGGATCAGTCTTGGCCTTTCCAATAGCTCAGTCTTCAGCAAAGCTCGCGGGCCTCCTTCCCTACCCATAATGCAGTTCCCAAACAACCTCAGATATCGTCTGCCGCTCTGTGAGAAGGTTCTTCAAGCCAACTCAGGGCCAAGTCTATTACAATTTTTTGTCTTTAACTGTATTTTTCCTTACACTTCTGTAATTACAGTTGGTGCTATCTTTAGCTAGTTTTCTCCATTTAGTAGTGCCCTTCTCTGGCTGTAATAGTGCTCTTTCATTCCCTTTTTACCTACAAGATGTTCCCCTGTGCCTTCGGCTGGAATCTGTAACACATTGTTTTCCATTTTCCTTTATTGGGTCAGTTCATTTGAGTTAGAGAACGGTCTACCAACCCTTACTCAAAGTCTTAAGTTAGAGGACCCCCCCCCCACTCTGTTCTTGCTCTTGAAGTCACTTTAAATAAGACGACTTCCTTTTCTTTTTCTAGCCTGGATATTGTTGTCAGAATAGTTTAAACAGCTGGGTTTTTATACTAGATATTTGCTCTTTATAATTTAGTGTTTTGATAGGCTGGCTTCTATTATGTCGCAAAAGAAATGTAAGCCTTTGGGCTTTAAAAAATGTGAGAAATGCAGCAAGAAGATGCCCCTCAGTGATTCGCTCACTTTGTGCATTTACTGTTTGGGGCCTCTTCATTTACAAGAGACCTGTACTATTTGTCATGCCTTTAATTCAAGGGTGTTGTTAAAATGCAAACACAAGTGGATACTAAAGGAGATGAGTAAACCCCCCCCCTTCTCTGAGGCTATCGTGTCTGATCCCTCCTCTCCTAAATTTGATAAATTGGAGAGGTCTGGGAAACTGTCATCTCCCGCTCAAAAAACCTCAGAGCTAAGAGCTAGTGTTCTGCTCCGACAGTTCCTATGGAGCAGACAATCACTACAGAGACCTCCTTGGATCGCGCCAAACCTTCAGATCCAAAGTCCTTCAAGGAGTTTGCTCCGAAGTCTCCAGTGGCTTCTGAGTTTCACTATCGGTGTCGATCTCCATCCTTGGAGCAGATTTCAACTCAGCTTCCATCGCCCTTCCTTGCTAGGTCTAGATCCCAGACACTGTCCACAAGGTCTAACAGGAGCCTCTCGGATGAAGATGTGGATAGAGTGGTGCAGAGGCTTAAGACACCGGCCTTGTCCAAGCTTCTTTTGGATCCGAACCCAAAGGAGTCAGATCAGACTCGCACTACCCCAGCGCCACCTACTCCTCCTCGGAGCCATCCCTCGGCCTCGGAGCCAGAAGACTCTGATATCCAGCTAGTGTCTTGTACCAGATCAGAGACCATCTACTGGTTCTTCAGATCAGATGTCTTCCCGTGTTTCTGCCCAGTCTGATCAGGAAACCTCGGGGAGCCAGCGTTAACCATCTGGTCCACTTCATATCAGATGCGGTCTCTTGGGGCCTTGGCTCGGGTAGGTATGGCTCTGACCTCTGCCTTGGAGCTTCATTCACTGGCTTAGAGACCTCTCTCGGGTCAGACATCTTTGTTGTTGGGTCCAAGGAGTTCCTTGGAGCAGGTGCAGTCTGCTTTCAAGGTTATGAGGAGGGTAATGACTGCCCCTCAGTCTCAGACACTGGGGCGTCCTCCCTCTTCAGCACAGGTGTCTTCCTCCTCACCCTCATTCCTCAGGACTGCAGAGATACAAGGCCTAAGATGTCCCCCCCAGGGGAGTTCCCCCCCCTTCTGAAACTTCTCCAGAATACCCCACTGAAAACGTTCCTCAGAAGAGGACATGCAAGAGAAAGCATCTGGACTTACCGCAGGAGTCGGTCACTTCAGATAGACTTCAATGAAGCAGAAGGGCTCCCGTGATAGTTTCCTGAATATATGTCCCCTTTGGAGACTTTCTAGAAATCCTGAAACAGAGAGGCGATTGGCAGTCCTCATCCCCTTCTACTGAGGAGCTGGTATACCTTTAGGGCCTGGGTGATTCCACCATTTGACGAACTTGCAAAATTAATATCTCGAAAGGCTTGAGAGACCCTAAACTCAAAAACAGCCCACTCCTAAGAGGCCAAATAAGTACATCACAGCTCCCAAGGATCAAGCTTTCCTCACAAAAAGGTGTAGCAGTGGATGCCATGGTCGTGGCGGAGGCCACAAAGAAGGAACTTTCCAAAACTATATCCATCCTCCTAATAAGGATTCTAACACTATGGAGAGCAATGGGACGCACATCTTTGCTTCAGTGGTTTTGCATTGAGATCACGGACTTATCTTATGCATTTCACCAGATTACAGAGAGACCTGCTAAAAAGAGTTATCACACTCTCTCCAAGGAGTTGTAGCTGATGCAGCTGCTGATATGATCAATGCACAGCTGGCTACCCTACATTTTGTCATTACCGCATCCATGAGGCTCATTTTTATGCAGTAGATGAAGTGAGTACAGCAGCATGATCAGGAATCTCTATAAGGAGGCAGGCTTGGATGCACCTTTGCAGTTTCGTGGACCCCTTCAAGTCTTCCTTTGTTAATGTTTGTGAAGACTGGTAGAGAAGGGTGAAGGCTGCCAGCCTAGCCAGATAGAACAATTCTATCATTTGTAAATATGAATGTTGAACTTAAAACAATGTGGCAACATTGCCATCTGCTGTAAAGAAAGCTAAGTCAAGCATTTCTTGTTGGTCCTTTTAAATTAAAATTTCATCACTGCCTTTGATGTTTTACAATTCGGCTCTGGTACGGCTAGATGAAGGCTTCCTGCCTATTGTTTTAAGGCTAAAGTTAATGACCAGAATTTACATGTGGAATGTCCTTTATTGCTCTAAGTGTAAAAGAATGTAAATACAGTTTCTGTGTGGCCTGGGAACCAGGAAGGTTTAAAAGATGATGTAATGTTTAGCAGAACTGCAGTTTCAATTTAAACAGTGAGAACCAGAGATTATTAAGCATCTTTGTCTAACTCAGCAAGGCCTTATGCTCTATGTAAGTAAGTTACTTAGAAGTATGTTTTCTTGTAGCAAAGCTAGGAATTAGAAAATATTAGACTAAGTGTTTTTCTGTTATGTCAGAACTGTACTTTTGAATTATTTTACATTTCTGTGTGATCTCTGAACTCTTGAATAGCATTGTGGTGTAATAGTATTGTCTTGTGTTTTTAGTATTTATTAAATATTTGTATACCTTTTTCAACTGTGGCTGGTTTATGTAGAGATAATTTAAGCTCTAGAGTACACTGCATGCTTATAAGTGATCCTGCACTAAGCCCATCCAATAAGCATTGATTGCTCAAGTTACACTACTACTGGATAATAATATTGCACAGTAATAATTAGACACTCTTTTAAGGGCCTTTAGGTAGCTGATAATTATTAGCTTGTGGGAGCAGGAATTACTACCGTATAGTCTGGGCATAGGGGCACAGCTGGAGAATATGTGTCGGCCTTTCCCAGGAGTGTCTGTGAAGTTGTATAAATACTTATCTCAAAAAGTGTGTGCGTGTGTCAGCTACTTGGGCAGGGACACAAAGCACTGGTTGGACAGAGAGGGTTCTGGAGGTTAGCTTGCCAGCTAAACTGAGATCTGGACCCTATAGCTGTGCCAGTGTGGAGTCTTAATAGGGACCTGGAAAGCAAGGAAGCAACCAGCCTCAGACTGACTGATCTCCATGTGCTCTTAAGGGAAATTGCACTTTACTGTGTGTATTTGTTATCCTTTCCTCATATATATATGAGACACCCCTCTCTGGTGTTAGTGGTGAGGATTGAGGCTCCTTGATTCCTGGGCCAGGGCACAGGCATCACAATGCTCCCTTTGATGGCTCATCTCTTTTCAGGCCAGGAAATGCTAACTCAGTGTGAACAAGAGGGTAAGACCCTATCTGCCATTGGAGTGCATTTTTCTGCACCCACTAGACCATATCCAAAGGGTCAGAGGGGTAGTGGTAAAATGTGGTTCAGGAAATCTCAGTGGTCTTATCAGGACACACAGGGTGGTAGCTTCCCAGAGGCAAAGGGGGGAACAATAACAGAAGATGCCATCCTCATGGCAGAGGGGGTCCGCACAATCAGGGCTCTAGGGAATCTTTCTCTAGTAGACCCTTTCAGCGCTCCTGAAGGACTTCCTGACTGTTAATCTATGGAGGCAGTCGGGGGTCAGTTGTCTTTGCAACTTGAAACCTGGTAGATCATCACCGACGACAAATGGGTGCAAGACATAATATCCGGAGGTTATATAATTCCCTTTTCCTGCCCAGTTTCCGCAAGTCAACAGAAACAAGCAATGTTAGAAATTCAAAAGTTGCTAAAGAAAAGCATCATCCAAGAAGTCCCTGCAGACCAGAGAGGATCCGGAACTTACTCAAGATTCTTTTTAATTCTTCCAAAGAAAACAAGGGACTGGAGACTAGTATTGGATCTCAGCAAAATGAGCAAACTGGTGAAGAAAACCAAGTTCCAGGTGGTAACACTGCAATCTATAATTCCATTTCTGGGAAAAGAAAACTGGATGTGCTCTACAAACCTTCAGGATGCGTACTACCATATCAAAATGGAAAGATGAACCAAAAGGTGCCTGCACTTCCGGCTGGGATTCAAGTCATTTCCAGTTCAAGTTCTGTCCTTTAGTCTCACTACAGCCCCACCCCACCCCACCGAGTGTTCACCAAATGCATGGCAGTACTGGAGGCACACCTCAGACACCACAAAATCCAGGTGTTCTCATATTTGGACTGCCTCATAACCGCCCAGACCAGGCTTCTGGTGCTACAAGCCAGAGATTATGTACTTCAGCTTTGCTCCAAACTAGGAATTACCATAAATTACGACAAACCCTCCATAGAACCATTTCAAAATTTAACCTTTATAGGCTTACAAATAAATACAGTTAACCTTGTAGTGAGACTTCCACTAGACAGAGTACTCGACATTCGCCTACCTGTCAGGCAACTTACGGCGAAGCAAATACTACAGACTTTGGGAAAGATGGCAGCATCCATTGCACACATACAAGAAAAGCAAAACAACACAGATGGATGAAGACTGGTTAAACACAAGCCAAAGACTCCAAATAGAAGAATAACCAGTCAACAAGGCTGAATCTAATAAAAATGCAGTTTCAAAGTTTACTAAAACAGCATTAAAAATGTTAAAACAGAACAGCACTAAAATGCTAAAAACATCCAAGAGAAAGACAAGTGCTTTCACACCTATCCCGATGCGTCTTCAGATCTAATATAACAGGTAGAAAATGCTGCTTAAATACACACAGTTTCAGGTCTACCTCAAGGTCACGTGACCTGACCGTGGTCTTAAAGGAACATAGACATTTAGACCCATCCCTCTGTCACTCTAATTCTAAAATCCATTTAATTTCAAACCATTCTGTTTTAGTGCCCACCATCACCACATCTAATGCCAACATTAAAAAGTTGTTGCGCAATAAACTTATGGGTACTTCCAGCAACTAAAATATGTTTTGACAGTGCATTTGTTTTATCTTTTCTAGAGACATCATAAATATGTTCACGTACATGGTCTTTCAAAGCTCTGTTAGTTTTACTAATATGAAACATTTACAAACAATGCAGCTAGCTAAATAAACAAGACTGCAACTCTTACAATTTGCAAAGAAATTGAATTTATAAACCTGCTTAGTCACAGGATGCCCAAATCTTTCAGTAGTTTCAACAATTACTGCATTGTGTGATATTGTAATATGCGTCAAGTTTACTGTTATATCGAGTAAACCCACCAGGAACAAGTGACTTTTATCAGGTGCAACATGGAAGCACTAATTAGTTACTTGTTCAGAGTCATCCAAGTAGGCAAATAAAGGTTGAGGAAACCAAATCCAAGACTAATGGAAAAGCTCATTAGCTCATACCCTAAACCCCTTCTCGCCACACTGTTTATTATAGATGCCAACCAACCACACTGTTTATTATAGATGCCAACCAAGCAGAAGTTACACTCAGAGGCATTACACCGACCACAGGGTAGGTTATTTCATATTATACAATGACTAGCCATTTTCAAAAATGTGCATGCCGATTGGTCAGCCCAACCAGCATGCTCACTGTAAAATCCAGCATACACCAGCAGAAAAAAAAAGTCCAGTTGCCCAAACTTTCTTTTATTAATATATGCTGCGACTTTCCCATTTTCTTGAGTTAACAGACTAAAAAGTACAAAATCTAAGACCCAGACAGTATAGAGGTACGAGAAAGACAGAGCAGAAATACAAGAAAAAAAAAATCAGGCATGTTATGAAAAACTAATGTACCTGATTTTTCTCATATTTCTGCCCCGTCTCTCTCGTACCTCTGAACTGTCTGGATTTCGAATTAAAAAAATAAATAAATAAAAACAAAACAGCAATGGAGATCTTCCTTTCTCTGTTGCTCTTTCCAAAGCACTGATGCACTGTGTTCTGCACTGTGTAAGTGTGGGAACACAAGTTCCATACGCATGCACAATACATATATAAAAAAAAAAAAAAAAAAAAACACAGCAGGATACCTGAAGAAAGCAAGAGAAGACTACCACAGAGCAGTTACACAAAAAGACATTTAAGAAAAAGTAATTTTTTTTTTCTTAAATGTCATTGTATAATAGCAATAACCAACAAAGTACAGTTGTGCACACTTACCATAAATGTAGATGTTAGCAGTCATTACATTTGAGTTATCCTGCTGGCAGGCTGCCCTCAGTCAGCCTGAATTCCAAAGTCTTGGGTCCAGGTTACTGTCGCCTCTTCCCAGACATTAAGTCGTCAGGGGGTATAAAAGATGCAGCTGACACCATTTTATTTAGTTTTTCTTGCCCCAGATGTCAGGTGCCCCCAAAAGGGTAGGTTAAAATTATGTAAATAAAACATACATGCACCAAAATAAGTTTTACCTTCATCTATAAGCAAATACACTACCTAGTTTGTATAAATTAAAGTAAAGATAAGTTCCAGCAAAAATAAGGGGGATGGTGGGTGGGTAACCTGGACCGCAACAGTGAAAACACTACAACATCTACATTTATGGTAAGTGTACACAACTGTACTATGTTCTTCGTGTTTCACTGCTGCAGTCATTACATTTGGGTTGAGTCCCAAAGCTATGGTTGGGGGTCTGGAGCTAAACAGCATTAGGAGTGGCTATGAGGCCCTGCAACTGCAGTGGCAAAGCCTGCCCTGAATTTAGAGTAAAGAGGCAGATTGTAATGTTTTGTAAAGGTGTACACTGAACTCCAAGTAGCAGCCTCCAAAATGTCTTTGGTTGATACTCCCCTGAGAAAGGCTGCAGAAGTGGCTGCAGCTCTGGTTGAATGTGGCCTAATGCCCTTAGGCACTGGTTTGCCATGCTGTGAGTAGCAGAAACGAATGCAGTGGCATATCCACTTTGAAATAGTCTGCTTGGAGATCGCCTTTCCTTGTGATGATGTGGCATATGCCACTAGTAAATTGCTCGGTCTTTCTGAAAACTTTAGTTTTGCCCAAGTAGAATCTAAGTTGTCTGTGTACGTCCAAAGAATGCAGAATTTTCTCCCCCTTGTTCTGTGGATTTGGATAAAAAGTTGGCAAATTAATTGTTTGGTTAAGGGCTACACTGGATACCACCTTAGGCATAAATGTAGGGTTTGTTCTCAGAGAGACCCTGTCTGGCTAGAAAATGATAAAGGGCTCCACAGCTATGACAGCCTGTAGCTCTGAAACTCATCTTGCAGAAGTTATTGCTAGGAGCAGAGCTGTTTTCCAAGATAAGAACTTTAGCAGCTGACTCAAAAGGAGGTAAGGTGAGTTTTTCCAAGACATAATTGAGGTCCCATGCAGGTATTGGCGTTCTCCTTGGAGGCCTTAAGTTTTTGGCTCCTCTGAGGTACTGCCTTAATAAACGATGAGAAAAGAGTGGTGGCTCTGTATTGTAATGAGCCGAAATGGCAGAGGCATGGATTTTAATTGATGAAAATGATAGGCCTTTGCCCAGCATCTCAGTTAAACATTGCGAAATCTGAGGAATATTTGGGACAGCTGCATCAGTTCCTTGAGCTTGGTTCCAAGCGCAAAATCTCTTCCATTTCCCAGCACTAGGCCTTCTGGCTTCCAAAATGACATCCATCACCGCTTTACTGAGGTGTGGTTTGTATGGCTACATTATCCGCCATGCTGCCAGGTTTAGGGTCCTGAGTTGGCTGTGCAGAATCTGATTGTTTTGCTGGGACAGTAGATGAGGTATTTGAGGTAAAGTCCAGGCTGAGCATTGGGACAAGTTCCTTAAGATCGGATACCAGTACTGGCGTGGCCAGTCTGGGGCAATCAGAATCATTTTTGGTTTCTCCTACCTGACCTTTAGGAGTACTTTGGGGAGGACAGGCAGTGGAGGAAAGGCATACACTGATAGGTTTGTCCAGTTGAAAGATAAGACGTCCACTTTCTAAGCTCGTCTGTTATAAGTCCTTGTGCAGAGTCTTAGTTGATTGTTTTGAGGGGAGGCAAACAGATCTATGTCCGGGCGTCCCCATTCCATTGTTATCATGCTGAAGACTTGTGGATTCAGGTGCCACTCGTGGGGATCCATGAGGTTTCTGCTTAGTTCGTCCGCCAGAGTATTTTCCTTTCCTGCAGGAATTGTGCCTGCAGATGAACTTGGTAAGTCAATGCTGTGTCCCATAAAGCCATGGCTAGTCTGCATAGGGGATAAGAATGAGTTCCCCATCTATCCAGTGCACAAGAATCCCTGTCAGAGGGAGTAGGGTTTTTAGCAGTAGAAGCCTTGACCCCTTTCGGACCCGGAGAAATAGTTTCTGGGTCTGCAGTAGGGTTTTTGAAAAGGAATTTATGAGAGTCAGGGACCCTGTAGTATCTGTCCGGCTTAACAGGAGCTGGAGGTAAAGAGTCAGGGGTCAGACTAGACTCCGAGAACACATCATCTACAATGTCTAACACAGGTGGAATAGCTAAAGGCCTGTGTTGAGGTAGTAAAAGGAAGTCTCAGAGCCTTTTCTTAGATTCTGAAAAATCTTGGCTCTCCCAATGGAAGTGCTCCCTCATGGTATGCAATGTTTCCCCAAAAAAGTAGTCCTCAGGAGGAGAAGCTGAAGGAATTGATTCTTCAGTATCAGAATCCTCATAGGGGGGAAGAGAATATTCCTGATCAGAAGAGGAATCAGAAGTAATGGAAACCTGATCTGAAGATTCATAGTCTGTCTCTTGCCTAGGCCTCTTACCAGGAGGGGGATGGGAACCCCTGATCAAGGTAATTAAGTCTTTGGCCATTTTGAGCATCTGTTTTTTGGGCCTGGAGGCCTGCCTTGTGGCTGGTGAACTTGTTTCTTTGCCTTTAAAGGTGTTTTGGCCTTTGTCTTTGAAGTCGGTTTAATATAGAATTGTTTGGGTCTGAATACACCCTCAGAAGCCGATGCCTGCTCAGCGGCTCCGGACCCATCTGAGGGAATAATCTCAGAGGCTCCAATACCTTGAGTTTCCAGCGGCCTGGCCGACTCCACGTGGGAGTCGGTAACGGCCTGCGACTCTAAAGTAGCGGGCATCAGGGGCTGCAAAAGCACCTCACTGAGGCCCGGCGAACCGGTGACTTGCTTAGGAGAAGCTTCATCGTCGGTTTTGGACCTCGGCTGTCGTTTTCATTTTTTGTGAACTCCGGTAGTCGGATGGCTATCCGACGACATTGTATAATTAAATCTTCGCCCAAAAATAGCTTAATGCAAAATCGTACAGACGCTTAATAGTGCGTTGGTTAAATCTAGCACAAAACCGACAACTAGCAATTTCGTGGTCAGGGCCTAGGCAAGGAATACAATAAGAATGAAAGTCCTTATGAGGTATTGCTTCCCCACAAGAAATACAATTATTAACTTTTTCTGACATCGGACTGGAGCAAGAAAAAAAAGTTTCCCCAACGGGGTACTTAGCTTTTAATGAAGACTTCGGATCTGAAACTCTAACACAAAAATCTCAGGAGTCGGCCGACCGGCACTTGCGAACTGCTTCTGCTTCAGCCACTGCACGGCAAGAAAGACTAAATAAAAAGGCGTCGGCTGCATCTTTTATACCCCTGACGACCTGACGTCAGGGAAGAGGCGACAGCAACTGAAGCAGGACCCAAGACTTTTGGAATTCAGGCCGACTTGAGGGCAACCTTCCAGCAGGATAACCCAAATGTAATGACTGCAACAGTGAAACACGAAGAACATCTGGGTGTGATATATTGACTATTCACTCACGGTTGCCTTTGTTTAAATCACTCCGGATTCACTCTAGTGATTAAACCACACCAGTCATTGGTTATTGCTACACTCAATAGCTCTTCAGATGTTGGGTTCTGGCTTCAAGACTTAACTTGTACTATAATAAGCTACCTGAACTGCTTGATCTTCACAGTTAAAAAGTTTTTGAAAATGATAGCAAGATGCTTCTAGGTTGCTATAACTAACTTCAAAACTAATTTCAACTCCTCAAACGAGTCAAATGCAGAGTACACAAGCTTCCAACAATACTACACAAGGTTATTAAAAATGCATGCATAAAACATTTCACTTGATAACATCACTATAACCTTAATTCTGTATTTACAGTAGCATCTCTAAACTCACACAAGGGATTAATTAACAAAACAAAAATTTTATTAGCAGTACAGTAGCATATATATATATATATATATATATATATATATATATATATATACATACATATATATATATATATATATATATATATATATATATATCACACACACACATACACACATATATATATATATATATATATATATATATATATATATATATATCCATATATATATATACATATATATATATATATATATATATATATATATATATATACATATACATATATATATATATATATATATATATATATATATATATATATATATATACACACACATACACACATATATATATATATATATATATATATATATATATATATATATATATATATATATATATATATATATATATATATACATACACACATATATATACACACACACATACACACATATATATATATATATATATATATACATATATATATATATATACACACACACACACACACACACACACACACACACACACACACACACACACACACACACACACACACACACCAAATACTATCATACATTTTATTTCTTGGATGAGAACATGCCTTCTTACCTTGCAGCTAAAAGCCTGGTGAAGTGCTGCAGAAATCTGTAAAAGAGAACAATGTGAACCAGTCATTTAACAACACAACTAGTGTAAAGTCCAGGAAACATTTAAAAAAAAAAAAAAACTAGGTCTATATTAAAACAAAAAGTTCAGTAAACATAACCTTGACATTCCTTGGCCATTTTGACTAGCTTGAATCTTGTACTGTTGCTTGCTGCTCCCAGCCTAAAATGGTGCATTATACTGCATTACCCTGGGGTTTCACATCCTCACCCCATCCCCACATACATGCTCGCCAAGTTATTACACCCTTGATTTTTTATATCCAAATAAATGACATGCAAAAACCTAAAGTTAAACGTCTGCAGAAAGAAGAATTTTCACACCACACATCAAGAACAGCAGAACCATGGGGTGCAGTACTCAGTTACCATGTATTAACTTCAGTTAACAAAAACGCTACACTACACAAACGATATTTACACATGGGATATAGGTAAAAGCAAAAATATACAACCCTCAACCTCAAAATTACCCCTCTAGACACAGGCAATAATAGTCCGATTGTGGCAGAGGCAGGAATCCAGACTGCAGCACTGAAGATAAACGTTTACAAAGAAGTCAGGGGTTGCTGTGAGGGAATAAGGATGTTGGTCAAGTTACAACCAGCACATATAAATCAGGAGTTCACCCGTGTACCAGCTACTGAAACTACACATTTTTTTAAATAAAAAATGTCACACTTGTAAAAAGACTGGCTACAAAAAGTAGCAGCAGCATCCCTAAACTTAATGATGAAAAATGGTAAGAACCATGTTGTATGCTTACACAAGTCCAATTTGTCTGGATAGATAAATAGTAAGAGTACAATTTCTACTTTACCACAATGCTTTGATTTAACATAAAATAAAAATCATCTTCAGACTTAAATATAGAGCCACAAACAACTTGGTTATGTGGTAAGACATGGATGACGAGCAGTGTGCCACCAAAGTGAATCTTGAGAGGTGAATCACATTTTTGTTGAGAACAGACAAGGTTTATGATCAAAGACCAGATCACCATTCTTTGTTGTGCATAGAACCCAAGTCAGAGAAGTGTAGACATATGAAGAGTTTTGCAAGCTTTGAAAGCCGGTAAAGCACTTAGCACTACTGTACAGGAAGCAGCACACCAGCCAAATTATCGACTAAGAAATCTGGACAAATACAAAAAATAATGGGTGGAAAAGAATAAAAAAAATAAGTGAAAATTAATAAAGCTCTAATTCACTTGAAATTAATGGAACAGGTTTTGCATCAGATATGCACTGTGGCATTATGGACTGCTGACTGACCAATCCTCTATGATTTTACAGGGGGGAATCAAAGATTTTAAGTGGGACAGGATAAAAATATGAGACAAATTTATGTTCTACAAAATCAGGGACATTTAACAGCAGGTAGAAAAGAAATGCTCCTCTGGCTGACAGCAACCTTCAAAGCTGTTAATTCGTTCTGTCACACTGTTGACAAGTGTGAGAGACAGAAGGTCTAAAAGCTTTTATAGTCTTAATTCTGTCACCACTTTTTGTGAGCTGACACTATTCCTAGTAGAAGGCCCAATAGAACAGTAACAGTGCTTATGAGGGGGTAAACAAACTGTTGGATTTTTTTGTCACTTGCTAGGGAAGCACTAGTTTATCTCCTCCGGCCATTAACAGAGGATAAATCAAGGTGTGCCATACATTATAGGACTGTTAACATAGTTATCTGAAGTAGTACGGCAATCAGTATGGATGGAGGGAAACGTGCACATGGATCAGGGAGCAACATGAGGGTTTGGGCATTAAAAATTATTATTTTGTAAAGGGAAGCAACAGGTAGATAACTGGTTCAGAAAAGCATACATTCAGGAAAGTGAACACATCTTGAGTGGGTATGAATACTTCCTTAAAGAAACAAACAGAAATAAAATTACTAGCTAAAGGTATTAAAAACTTAAACCTTACATGATTTTGGGTGAAATTATCAGACTTTGCAGCATTAGAAATTTAAACATGAAGGGTTGGTGTCAAGAAAGAGAACCAGTGAACAAGCCCATATTCTGAGGTATCAGATTTTGTACCCCATTGTCTTTTCATTATCAAATTGTTTGCAGATTTGTTTGAAAAAAACAGATTAGAAATATATTTAACAAATCTGTACACCACTATTACAGTTAAGCCTAACAACAAAGTGGTAACAGACAAAAAAAGAAGTTATGTCTTACCATAATGTTCCATCTGTATTGTTGATCCTCGTTCAGTCATTATGTATGGGTATTTGTTCCGACCTCGGAACCGAGCCGGCCATCTTCCAAGCTTGCGTCAGCTACAAACACTTGAGCTAAAACTCTTACCCAGAATTCCCCTCTTCCGGTTACCTCAGATTGAGTTTGCAAGTCAAAAGAAGGTAGAGGCTACCACTGGTCAAATGACCTAAAAGAACCAGATGGTGAGATCCACTAGAAGCCACAGGAGGGGGAAGGAGGAAGGGTTGTAATGACTAAACGAGGATCAACAATACAGATGGAACGTTATGGTAAGACATAACGTCTTTATACAAGTAATCTCCGTGGTATCCCCGAAGTCTCAAAACAACCCACTAAAGTGTAGTGGGTCCAAAAACAAAACAGTGTAAGAAACTTCTCTGTGTGGAAGATTTTCAGTCCATATATTTCTAGTTAAATCACTGTATATTAATCAGATCAGACAACAGTAGTAGAAGTAGCGAACGTAAACTCGTCTTAAGTCGAAACAAAACAAAACAAAAAGTAATAATAGAAAATATATAATTGTACAGCATTACTAATTATTCAAAAATAATCCAAGCAAGGCAGGCAGTCTGTTTCCAGTCAAAAATCCTTTATAAGTACACAGGCAAGCAATCCAAGTAAAACAATAACAGAGTAATAATTTCCTCACAAGCTTTCTAAAATTATATATATATATATATATATATATATATATATATATATACACACACACATACACACACACACACACACATTTTATCAGGCAAGGGAGTGGTTTATTGTGCTGTAAAACAAAGTGTTATTGGTACACATGTTAAATTCACATCCCTTCCCCCATCAGTGTGACATTCGAGCTGGTCCTGCCCTACTTAGTAGCGGTCATAATAATATATAACCCTTATGTACTTTAAATAAAATTATATAATGATGTGGTACCTCTTATTTAACTAAATTAAGTAGATTACTAACTCTGTGATTTTATCCAAGACAATATACTACATGGCTGGAAATCTCCAAGCTGCAAGGTGTCAGCTTCCCACACAATAAAGACATCCTCAATAAAACGTAAATAGCATGTGATATGCTGCATGTAATCTGTGTTGTTTAAGCTTTGAGATTTTATCACTTACCTCAAACAACCCCCTTCCTGAAGTTTACCTCTTCCCATAGCTGTACTTCAACCACTTTCTTAGATGTGCAGATTTCCAAGGACACCAACAATAACAGAATCACCATTGATCTATTCAGAAAACCAACGTGGGTTAACTTATTACTCCACAGTAAAAGTCTACATCCTACAAAAACCAAGTATAATGTAGTGAAGTCCCAAGGCTATAGATTAGCTCGAATTACCACAGAAATTGAACCATTTTTGAGAAACCTGAACAACTTAGAGAATGATTTTCTAGTGAGAGGCTTATGAAAGTCAGATGTTAAAAAGCATTGTGGAACCCATTATAGAACTGAAAAGGACTGAAGCACCTTCACTCAACCTCCCCAGTAAAAAAATGTTAACTAATTCCACAGAGAATAACAAATGCAAACATAGCTGCATCCTGACATACACTTTGGATTATCACAGTATCAAAAATATTATTGAAGAAAACTGGGACATTGTCACAAGAAACCCTTTTCTGATTAACATCTTAGGTGCAGCCCCATCATCTGTTTATAGGAAGATCAGGAACATTAGAAGTTTTGTTGAATTTAAACCTAGACTATGTGAGAAAAGCACTAAAAGATGTGAAATTGTGCATTTTGTACATTTATACAGCAAGGTGACAGTTTTTATTGCCCTAATTTAAAGATCATTAAAAACAGTGCAGGGGGTGACTAACACTAAAAAAGTAAGGGCACAGTGCAATGAATGTGATGCATTCTATGTGGGCAAGACTAAAACTCAAGCATAGGATTTCATGTCATCTGTCAGAAATCCGCTCTGGATGTAAAAATAATGCACTAGCCAAACACCTTTCTCTTCACAAAAGACACACAAGTTTTAAGTTCCAGATCCTGGCTCGCACAGACATGGCTAATCTTGAAGGAGACATCCTGAATATTCTGGAGAAACATGAACTCATGTGGCAATTAAAGCTGAACTTTTAGGAAGCCTGGACTAAACTACTACTGCTCAATTAAAAGTGCGCTGGAACTTAGAAAACTGCCACATTGTTTACATGACTAATTGCATTTTATTTTATTCTACAAATTGGTTTTAAATACCATTTTAAATCGGTTGAAATTTAAGTGTATATTTTGTTTCCATGATCATACATACATTTTTTCTTTTTATTTTTTCTGGTTCTTTTTTCCACTTTATTCAAAATGATGTGTGATAACCCAGCCACTGGGGATGCACAAGCCAGTGCATTTCTTTGTGCCGGTCCCAAGCCCGGCTAAATGAGGAGGGTTTGAGTCAGGAAAGGCATTCAGCGTAAAACTTCGCCAAAACATTTCATGCAGTCACCAAGAAAAATTTTATACCGGATCAGTCGAGGCCCGAGTTAACAACGACCTCCACCAGTACTGTTAGCCTACAGGGTGCTGGCAGAAATTGGGCTACTGTTGGCCGAAGGAGGAGAAGAGGCGGAAGACATAGCCGAAGGCAGAAGGAGAGGAGAAAGGCTAGGACTGTGGTAGTGAGGGTCGGAACTTTGAATGTTGGCAGTATGACTGGTATAGGGAGAGAGCTAGCTGATATGATGGACAGAAGGAAAGCTGGTATATTGTGTGTGCAAGAGACCAGATGGAAGGGGAGTAAGGCTAGGTATATCGGAGGTGGGCTCAAATTGTTTTATCATGGTGTGGATGGGAGGAGAAATGGCGTAGGAGTTATTCTGAAGGAAGAGTATGCGGAGAGTGTTTTGGAGGTGAAAAGAGAGTGTTGGATAGAGTGATGTTTATGAAGCTGGAAATTGATGGTGTAATGAATGTTGTTAGTGTGTATGCTCCACAAGTTGAGTGTGCAATGGATGAGAAAGAAAAATTTTGGAGTAAATTGGAAGTGGTGATGACTGTACCCAAGGGTGAGAGAGTGGTAATTGGAGCAATTTCAATGGGCATGTTGGTGAAGGGAACAGAGGGGATGAGGAAGTGATGGGTAGGTATGGTGTTAAACAAAAGGTCAGATGGTAGTGGATTTTGCGAAAAAGGATGGACATGGCTGTGGTGAATACATATTTTAAAACAAGAGGGAGGAGCATAGGGTGACATACAAGAGTGGAGGAAGATGCACACAGGTGGATTATAGCTTGTGTAGGAGGGCCAGTTTGAAGGAGATTGGAGTTTGTAAAGTGGTGACCTTAGAAAGTGTTGTTAGGCAGCATAGGATAGTGGTTTGTAGGATGACGTTGGTTATCAAGAAGAGAAGGAGGAGTGTGAGGGCAGCACCAAGGATCAAGTGGCGGAAATTGAAAAAGGGTAATTGTGAGGTGGAGTTCAGGGATGAGATAAGGCAGGCACTAGGTGGCAGTGAAGAGTTACCAAATAGCTGGGTAACTACAGCAGAGCTAGTAAGGGAGATGGCTAGAAAGGTGCTTGGTATCACATCTGGACAGAGGAAGGACGACAAGGAGACATGGTGGTGGAATGAGGAAGTACAGGAGAGTATACAGCGAAAGAGGTTGGCAAAGAAGTGGGACTGTCAGAGAGATGACGAAAGTAGACAGGAGTATAAGGAGATGAGGTGCATGGCAAAGAGAGAGAGGTGGTGAAGGCTAAGGATAAGGCATATTAAGAGTTGTATGAAAGGTTGGACACCACGGAGGGAGAAAAGGACCTGTACCGATTGGCTAGACAGCGGGACCAAGCTAGGAAAGATGTGTAGCAGGTAAAGGTGATAAAGGATAATGAGGGAAACATACTCACAAGCGAGGAGAGCGTGTTGAGGAGATGGAAAAAAGAGTACTTTGAGGGATTGATGAATGAAGAGAATGAGAGGGAGAGAAGGTTGGATGATGTAGGGATAGTAAATCATGAAGTACAATGGATTAGCAAGGAGGAAGTAAGGATAGCTATGAAGAGAACAGAGGACATACCTGTGGAAGCATGGAGGTGTTTAGGTGAAATGGCAGTGGAGTTTTTAACCAGGTTGTTTAATGAAATCTTGGAAAGTGAGAGGATGCCTGAGGAATGGAGAAAAAGTGTTTTGGTACCGATTATTAAGAATAAGGGTGATGTGCAGAGCTGTAGTAACTACAGAGGGATAAAATTGATCAGTCACAGCATGAAGTTATGGGAAAGAGTAGTGGAAGCAAGATTAAGAAGGGACGTGATGATTAGTGATCAGCAGTATGGTTTCATGCCAGGAAAGAGCACTACAGATGCGATCTTTGCTCTGAGAGTGTTGATGGAAAAGAACAGGTGGAGGAGACCCTGGAGAGATGGAGATATGCTCTAGAGAGAAGAGGAATGAAGGTCAGCAGGACTAAGACAGAATATATGTGTGTGAATGAGAGGGAGAATAGAGGAATGGTGAGGATGCAAGGTGTAGAGGTGGCGAAGGTGGATGAGTTTAAATACTTGGGGTCAATAGTTCAGACTAACGGCGAGTGTGGAAGAGAGGTGAAAAAAGAGTACAGGCAGGATGGAGTGGGTGGAGAAGAGAGTGTCAGGAGTGATTTGTGACAGACTAGTGAGTGAAAGGGAAGGTCTACAAGAGGGTAGTGAGACCAGCTATGTTATATGGGTTGGAGACAGTGGCATTGACAAAAAGGCAGGAGTTTGAGCTGGATGTGGCAGAATTAAAGAGGTTAAGATTTGCACTGGGGTGTGAGGAGGGTGGACAGGATTAGGAATAAGTATATTAGAGGGTCAGCCCAGGTTGGAAGGTTTGGAGACAAAGCCAGAGAGGCACGATTGTGGTTTGGACATGTGCTGAGGAGGGATGCTGAGTATATTGGGAAAAGATGCTAAGGATGAAGCTACCAGGTAACAAGAAAAGAGGAAGGCCTAAGATAAGGTTTATGGATGTGGTGAGAGAGGACATGCAGGTGGTTGGTGTGACACAGCAAGATGCAGAGGACATGAAGAAATGGAAACAGGGGTCGCCACGAAACAGCCGAAAGAAGATGATTCAAAATGATATACAATAACAATACTAATTATACAATTATATAGGTTTTTAGGGTTCTTGTACACAGACCTGAAGAAGTCTAGAAGGATGAAGGTGATCTTTGTTAATAAGAGGTTTATGTACTCACCAGAACGTTCCATCTGAGTAGGTAAACTTCATTTGTCTGCAACCTGTGGGATATGGATCCGACCTCGGATCCAAGCCGGCAACTTTACAAAGCTTAGATCCGAGCTCCTAGCTCCTCCCCTTACCCATAACCCCCTGCCAACCCAGACTGACCTCAGATCAAGTTTGCCCGCAAGCACTATAGTGGATAACTAACTACATTATCATAATGGTACATCACTATATGACATGAAAACACATCTGAAGGTCAGGGGGACGGAGGGGGGGGGACAGTTGCAGACAAATGAAGTTTACCTACTCAGATGGAACGTTATGGTGAGTACATAACTTCTTAATCTGTAGTAGTTAACTTCATTTGGTCTGCAACCTGTGGGACAGAGTCCCCAGCTACATAAACCTTGGGCGGCCTTCATGGAAGGATGTTCCGGAGCACTGCGGAGCCAAAAGAAGTTCTCCCTCTGGAGGTAATGTCCAATTTATAATGATTGATGAAGGTATGAGATGAGGCCCAAGTGGCTGCTGAACAGATATCATCCAAGGAAACCCTGGATTTAAAGGTGGCAGATGTAGCCATAGCCCTAGTTGAATGGGCACAAACTCCTTGAGGTGCGGGCCTGCCAGAATTTTGATACGCTGTAATTATATACTGTGAAATCCATCTCGATAAGGAAACTTTTGAGACCGGTTTACCTAAATTAAATTTGGCAAAGGAGACGAACAACTGGTCGGATTGTCTATGACCAGATGTCCTATGAATGTAAAATCTAAGTTGTCTGTGTACGTCCAAAGAATGTAGTTTGTACTCCCCTTTGTTCTTGTAGTTAGGAAAGAAGACCGGCAAATTGATAGATTGGTTCATATTAGATTCAGAAACTACCTTCGTGAGGAAGGAGGGATTGGTCCTGAGGTAAACCCTATCCTTGTGAAAGGCTAAGTATGGGGGTTTCACAGAAAGAGCTTGCAATTCAGATACTCTCCTGGCTGAAGTAATAGCCACAAGAAAGGCTGTTTTCCAAGACAAATATTTTAGGTCTACTGAAGACGCCGGTTGGAAGGGAGGGGCTGTCAGGGCTTGTAATACCAAGGTCAAATCCCATGGGGGTACCACTTCTTCCTTTATTGGAGGTCTAAGAAGAAAGGTGCCCTTTAGGAACATTTTGCACAATTTTGTAGAAATCAAAGGGCCCATTTCAGTACCTACGTGGTAATGAGAGATAGCTGCTAACTGAACCTTAACCGTAGAACAGCTAGCTCAGTCATTAAAAAGACCTGAAAGAAAGTCCAGCACCGCAGGCAAGGGGGCTGTAAAAGGGTCCAAATTATGGCATTCTGCCCAGATAGAGAAACGCTTCCATTTACTACCATAGACCTGCCTAGTAGAGGGCTTGTGTGCTGCTACTAGCATAGTTTTAACTGGAGAAGAGATACCGGGAGTCCTAGCTACAACTGGAACTGGAGCAGCCAAGCCATAAGCTTGAGGCCGGCCAGGTCGGGAAGTGGGAGCCCCTGGGGGTGGGAGATTAGATTCGGAAGGGGATCTAGAATCCAGGGCGGATTCACTTGAGACCAGGAACAAAGCTTGGCGAGGCCAGAATGGGGCAACGAGGATCATCCTGCTCCCCAACAGACTGGCTTTCTGAAGAAGTTTCAGCATGAGGGGAAGAGGAGGGTAGGCATAGGGAAAACCGGGTGGCCAAGCATGCACCAAGGCATCCCTCGGGGCTTCCCCGGCAGGGGGAATGAGAGCGAAGTAACTGTTGCATTTCGTGTTTGAGGGAGATGCGAACAGATCGCAACAGGGCTGCCCCCAAACGGCAAATATTCGACTCGCTACTTGAGGATTGAGGGACCACTCGTAAGGTGAAAGGATGGTGCGACTCAGTCTATCTGCTAGGATGTTGGTCAGTCCCGGAATGTGCGTTGCAATGAGAAAGCGGTTGGTGGAGATCGCCCATTCCCACACACTCATGGCTTCTCAACAGAGTGGGTAAGACCTGGTTCCCCCTGGTTTGTTGATATACCATACCACAGACATACTGTCTGTCTGGACTGCAATTGCTCCTACAGGCAGAAGGCTCTGAAGTGCTTGCAAAGACAACAGCACTGCCCTCATCTCTAGAACATTTATGTGCAATAAGGTCTCCGAATCGTTCCACGTTCCTTGGACCGTCCTGCTCAAATAATGCCCCCCACCCAAGACAAGAGGCGTCCTTGGTCACCGTGGCGAGGGGGGGCCGTGGCAAAGGGGCATCCCGCCTGGAAGTCCGGCGACTGAAGCCACCAAACGAGAGCCCTCTTGCAGGCCCTGCTGAGAGAAATGGGGTGACTCAAGGGGTAATAAATAAGGGACCATTGGACTTGGAGTCCAGTGTAAAATCCTCATGTTCAGACACGCCATGGGAAGAAGGTTTATAGCGGCTGCCACGGACCCCAGAGCCCTCAGAACCAATCCCGCCGGAGGTTTTGAAGATTGAAAGATGGCTCGCATATGTGCCCTCAAAGTATGTAACCGGTCGGAAGTTAAGAAGACTAGTTGCCTGCTGGTGTCCAGTCTGGCCCCGATAAAGTCCATCACCTGAGTCGGGGTGAGAGAGGACTTGCCTGAGTTTATGGTGATCCCTAGTTGTGGAGCAAGGTTGAGAAAGTAGTCGCTGGCTAAGCATAGTAGATGCCTTGTCGGGGCGGTGAGGAGCCAGTCTTCCAGGTACGGGAAGACCTGCATTCCCCGGAGTCTCAGGTGGGCCGCTATCACTGCTAATACCTTGGTGAACACCCTGGGGGCTGAAGTGAGACCAAAGGGGAGGACCCTGAGATGATAATGACTGGCTCCCAGCCGGAAGCGGAGAAACCTCCTGGACCGTTCGTCCATTAATATGTGGTAGTACATGTCCTTGAGGTCTATGGAGCACATCCAGTCGTTCTCCCGCAAGAGAGGGAGAATAGACTGAAGAGTGACCATCCGGAACTTTCCTCTGGTTACTGACAGATTTAGTAGGGAAAGATAGAGGATGGGCCTTAGGTCCCCTGTCTTTTTTGGCACCAAAAAGAACCTGAGTAGTAACCCGATCCGAACTGGTCTGGGGGGACGTGCTGGATGGCTCCTTTTCCTAAATGCAGCTGAATTTCCACAGCCGCTGCCTCCCTCTGATTGGGTGGAACATCGGGGAGGTGTCTGGGGTGTCGGGAATGTAGGAAAAGGGAATTCTGTATCCTCTGAATATGATACGAAGCACCCAGCGGTCTGTTGTAATGGACTCCCAAGCTGCCAGGTGCTTCGAGAAACGCCCCCGACTGCCTCCAGAGTGGAGCAGTCGGGCAACCTTTCAAGGTTGCTGCGTGGGCCGATCAGAGAAAGTTTCTCTGGACCCAAAGTTCTTCAGGCCCCCTCTGCCTCTAGGGAGGCGTCCACCCTGTCCTCCTCTGCCGCGGAAGGACTGGGAGTCCGGAGCGGACTGGGATTGTTGCGACTTTCGGAACCACATCTTCTTCTGTCCCTTTTGGTTCTTGGAGAAGGACCTCTGGGGAGCAGGGAAGCGGACTCCGAAGGCAGACGTCTTCTCGTTCTTTTCGCTCTGGACCAAAGTCTCGCAAACTGTCTTGCCAAATAGGGCAGAACCAACGAAGGGGGCAAAGCACGCCTTGAAGGGTTCCGCGAAAATCACAATGTCAGAGCCAGGCCTGGCGCCTCATAACTAGGCCTGCTCCGCTGGCTCTAGCGACCCCCTCTGTAGCATGGGATAAAAGCCGCATAAAGGTGTTGGATATAGACCTAAGAGTGGCCATGCGAGTGGAGTACAACTGTTTGTCCTCCCCCGACATGGACTCCGGGGGCGATGCAGCGTACTCTTTGATAAGGTCTCGCTGCAGTCGAATGATATGTGCCATGTAGTTCAGGGACCTTACAGAGAAGGTCGCTGAACTAAAGACCCGCTTCCCGAGACGGTCCATCGAGCGAGACTCCTTGCTCGGGGGATGGACCGAGGGACTCTCTTGGGCTAACTCCCTCTTGGTGGCTGCCGCCACCAACATAGCATCTATGGGGGGTCCCTTGCTCCAATGGGACTTCTCTGCTGGAGGGCTCAGGATCTTGTCGGGACATTTAGGGACTGGCTCCAGTGTCCGGCTCCTTCCACGCCCTAGTGGTAATAAGGACCACTAAGGGGTCGGCCGGAGGGGACACCCAAGATGTAGATGGGCCTGCTTCGAACGCCTCCAGGAACACGGATTCGTCTGAGGAAGCCTTGGGGGCAGACCACCCCCCTCTTATCCTAAGCATTTCCATGATGTCTCCGAAGGAGACATCCTCGGGGGGTGACCTTGGGGAGCCTTCCCCCTCATCCAAATCCGTGTCTTCTGTCAAGGACTCGGGGGAGTCCACGTGCCTCCTCTTACACTTCCGCTTGTGAGGAACATCCTCGGGGGGACTGTCAGAGGACGATTCACCAGCAACGTCTTGTTCCAGAGGAACGACCTGAGACATCAAAGCAGGCTGTTCCTGTGGCCGGGCGACGGAAGCCCTACCCAAACAAGAGGGAGTGCGGGATGGAACCGTAGCAGGGAGCGGGGGCCTGGATGCACTCAGAGCCCTCTCCACCACATCGAAGGCTGAGGGAGAGCCACTCTCTCTATGATCAGAGAGCCAACCCTCACTCAGATCCGATGGATGGATCGGAGCCGGCGCCGAGACCATCAGATCCGAAGGGCCAGTGTGCTCTGACCTGGACGGAGCTGAAGACACACCAAGCCCCTCGGATCCGAAGCTTGGAGCACGGCTCCGAGAGCTCGGATCAGACAAGGACGGATCCAGAAAACTCGAAGGAGGAGTCGAAGCCGAAGTACAAGATACTGTCGGCGCCGACCAACCCCCAGCTCCAACGCTGCCCGGCTCAGAGCGCTCCGAATCCGGGAAGCGGGTCAGGGAAGGAGCTATCGGGGCAAATAAGGGTGTTGAGCTCCCCCCCCCCCCGGAGGGGGAGGGAGGCAGGAGCACTCCCATCTGCATTTGGGCCTGGATGAACCTTCGCATCACCCGGTCCAAATCAGCTTCAGAAAGGCTACGCATTGATCTCGACGAGGCCACTGAGGCTGGCTGGGAGTGCCGCCTCGATGACCTCGACAGAGATCGGGTCTCCTCCTCCTCGGGTCCCGGTGAGAAGCATGGAGACCAGAGCTGAGAAGGAGGAGACCTGGAAGCCGTAGAGGGAGAAGCCCGCTTAGCAGGGGGGGCCGAAGCAGAGGCCTCGGCCCACCGCTTGTGGTGCTTCTCCCTCAGTTTTTCTCTCCTGACCTCCCTCTCCTCCAGCGCCGAAGCGGGAGACTGAGTCCCGGCCAGAGGGAGGGAGGCAGGAGTGGCCGACGCCGGAGCCTGGGAGGAGGCCACAGAAGTACCGGAGGCCAAAGTCGAATCCGGGGGCAAAAGTCCCACCAGGATCAGCTTAGACCTCCGGTCCTTCAGTGCCCTGGGGTTGAATGCCGCACAGATGGTGCATCCAGAGGAAAGGTGTTCAACCCCAAGGCACCGGACACACCGAGTGTGGCCATCCGCCAGGGAGAGCTTATGGCCACACTCGATGCACTTAGAAAAGATTGGCTTTGGGACCTCAGACATTATAAAGAAAGCACACTCACTAGGCCCCAAACACACTACACACAGAACTACGTACCAGCGAAGGGGAGGCGAGTATTAAACCAAAGGGAAACCTAACCACAACACACTCGTACACTTAAAGGTAAAAGAAAACAAAGTTTTAAAACTTCTCAACTCTGTGAAGACCCTAGAACCAGGAGCTCAAAACCTAGCTGCTGACCAGAAGCACGGCAAACTAGATCTGAGGTCAAGTCAGGGTTGGCCGGGGATTATGGGTAAGGGGAGGAGCTAGGAGCTCGGAGCTAAGCTTTGTAAAGTTGCAGGCTCGGATCCGAGGTCGAATCCGTATCCCACAGGTTGCAGACCAAATGAAGTTAACTACTTCAGGTCAATAGGTTATGAAAATAGAAATTGATTTTTACATGCAAAATGTATATGTATATATTTATATATATTTTTTGACTGCCAAATGAACTAATGTTGATATATTTCCAGCCATGCAGTATATTGTCTTGGATAAAATCACAGACTTAATAATCTACTTAATAATTTGGTTAAATAAGAGGTACCACATCATTATATAACTTTATTTAAAGTACATAAGGGTTATATATTATTATGACAGCAACTAAGTAGGGCAGGACCAGCTCGAATGTCACACTGATAGGGGAAGGAATGTGAATTTAACATGTGTACCAATAACACTTTGTTTTACAGTACAATAAACCACTCCCATGCCTGATAAAAAGTATATATATATATATATATATATATATATATATATATATATATATATATATATATATATATATGTATATAGATATATACTTAGAAAGCTTGTGAGGAAATCTCTATTTTTGTTTTACTTGGATCGCTTGTCTGTGTAGCTAATAAAGGATTTTCGACTGGAAACAGACTCCCTGCCTTGCTTGGATTACTTTCGAATACTTAGCAATGCTGTACAATTATATATTTTCTATTATTTTGTTTTGACTTAAGATGAGGTAACGTTCGCTACTTCTACTACTATTGTCTGATCTGATTAATATGCAGTGATTAACTAGAAATATATGGACTGAAAATCTTCCACACAGAGAAGTTTCTTACACTGTTTTACATAACTTCTTTATCCGATATTGTTAATCCTTGTTCATTCCTTACGTATGAGACAGAGTCCCCAGCTACCTCTATTTCCGGGAGGCTCTCATGAAAAGACATTCCTGAGCACCATAGAACCAAAAAGATGCTCTTCCCCTGGAGGCCAAATCCAATTTGTAATGATTGATGAAGGTATGAGGCGTAGCCCAGGTTGCAGCTGCACAGATGTCATGCAAAGAAGCTCTGGCATGGAAGGCAGCAGAAGTTGCCACCGACCTTGTCAAGAGCCTTTATGGTAGTCGGCAATGGAATATTACGTTGTGTATAAATGAAGGTCACACAGTCTTTCAACCATCTAACCAATGTGACCTTAGCAAGAGCACATCCTAATCTAGGTCCAGAATAGGCCAAAAATAACTGGTCTGATTTACGAGAGGCTTTAGTCCTGTTCAAGTAGAAGTGAATTTGCCTGTGAATATCTAGGGTATGCAGGCAATACTCTGTTTGAATGATTGGGGAAGAAAACTGGCAATTCAATGGTTTGATTAATGGACATTTCAGAGATCACTTTTGGCAGAAAGGAAGGATTAGTTCTCAATGACACTATCTCTATGAAAAATCAAGTATGGACTCTATGCATACGGCTCGAAGCTCACAGATACGTCTGGCAGAAGTAATGGCGACCAAAAACAAGGTTTTCCATGACAAATATTTGAGGTTGCAAGAAGATGGTTCAAAAGGTGGCATTGTCAGAGCTTGTAAAACTAATGACAGGTCCCATGGTTGAATAGGTTCTTTAAAAGGGGGCTTCACATGATTCACAACTTTTATGAAGGTCTTGCATAATTTGTGTGACATAAGAGAGGAGTCTTGGACACCCTCATGGAAATTATATATTGCAGCCAAATGAACTCCAATGGTAGAGGCCGATAGATCCGATTGAAATAGGTCGGCTAGATACTCTAGTACTTATTGACACCGGTGCTGAAAAGGGATCTACTTGATTTTCTTTCAGCCAACAGGTAAATCTTTTCCACTTGCTTAGATAAGTAATTCTAGTGGAAGACTTATGAGATGCAATAAGAATGTCCCGTACTGGCAAAGAAAGATCATTCTGCCTGGCAATCAAGGGAATTGGTGGAGCCAAGCTGTGAGCTTCAAGCTGTCCAAGTTGGGATGAATCAGATTCTGCGGATGGGAGATCAACCCCGGGGTTGGATGGAGAATCCGTGGTTGAGCTAGCAGGCGAGGCCAAAGGAAGGGGAACCAAATCTAACAAGGACAATATGGTGCTATGAGGATCACTGTGCTCTTCAACCGGCGGGCTTTCTTCAGAAACTGGGGAATGAGGGGGAGAGGTGGAAATGCATAAAGAAGACCTGAGGGTCAATCATGGACTAGAGCATCCCTGGGTGACTGTCCCAGAGGGGGAATCAGGGCAAAGTAGTTGCTACATTTGTAGTTGGTAGGGGATGCAAAGAGGTCGCAGCAAGGAAGGCCCCAGCGGTGGAGGATCTCCGCCACTATCAAGGGATTCAGGGACCACTTGTGAGGTTGTAGAATGCATCTGCTGAGTCTGTCCGCTATCAAGTTGGAGCTCCCGGGAATGTGCATTGCTAGAAGAAAAAGGTTGGTAGCCATCGTCCATTGCCATATCCTCATGGGCTCTCGACAAAGGGGGTAAGATTTGGTTCTGCCCTGTTTGTTGATGTACCAGACCACCATCATGTTGTCCGATTGTATCGCAATAGTCCCAGACGGCAGCAGGGGATGGAATGCTTGCAACACCAGAAGCACCGCCCTCAGCTCTAGAACATTTATATGCAGTTGGGCCACCAATTCGGACCAAGTGCCTTGGACCGTCTGTCCCTGACATAGCCCCCTCCACCCCATCAGGGATGCATCTGTGGTCACTGTAGCCTTGGGCTGCTGGGGGGAGAAGGGGCGAGACCATTGTGACGGGTTGTGGGTCATCCTGTTTGCACCTGTGAGTTACTCGAATCTTGGCTGAAAGAGGATACTGAAAAAGGATACCACTGGGTGAGCAGTAACCACTATAGAAGCCTCATGTGAAACCTGGCCAGGGGGACAATGGTGATGGAGGCTGCCATGGAACCCAACAGCTGTAGGACAGAGGGAGCTGTGGATTTCTCCCTTGAAAGAATTGGGATCAGTTGTAACTTTATCCTTAGAATTCTGTACTCTGGAATGGATGCTCTGCAATTCTTTGTATCCAAGATGACCCCTATGAATATTCTGTAGACTGAGATGGGGGGAAGACTGGATTTTTGCCAGTTTATGGTTATGCCTAGGTCTTTCTGCAGCGAGGAGAGAGTATGCCAGGGCTTCTTCCAATAGATGTCTGGTGGGGGCGGAGATGAGACAGTCATCTAGGTATGGAAACACCTGCAATCCTTGTAGTCGCAAGTGAGCTGTGACTACTGCCATGCACTTTGTGAACACTCTAGTGGATGTAGAGAGTCCGAAGGGCAGTACTCTGAACTGGTACTGACTGGCTCTCTCACGAAAGCGCAGAAATCTTCTTGATGGTCTGTCCACTTTTATGTGATAGTACGCATCTTGAAGATCTATCGAGCACATCCAATTGTCTTTTTCCAAAAGCGGCAGGATAGACTGCATTTTTGTACTCTTACAAACTTGTTCAATACACCGAGATCCAAAATTGGTCTCCAGTCCCCAGTTTTCTTTGGCACCAAAAATAGTAGAATCTGGATCCTATCTGGTCTGGAGGAACTATTTGGATGACTCTTTCTTAGCAGCTTTGCTATCTCTAATGCTGCTTCTTCCCTTTGACTGGTTGGAACGTCGGATAAGTTTGTTAGGGGGGGCAGGACAAAGATCGAAGGGAATATGGTAACCTCTGGTTATTATCCTTTGTACCCAAGAGTTGGTGGTGATGGTTAGCCAGGCAGAAGGGTACAAGGAGAAATGACCCCCAGCCACCTCCAGAGGAAAGGAGTTGGGCCGCTCTTCAGGAGCGCTGGTAGGATTGGCCAGTAAAAGATTCCCTGGAACCCTGGTTACGTGGACCACCTCTGCCCTGAAAAAAGGGAGTCTTCCCTGTGAGCTTGCCCCCCTGCCTCTAAGGGAGAACTCGGCCTGTGTGTCACAGAAAGGACCCTGAGACTTTTTGTACCATATCTTCCCACTCGTCTGGTTTCTGGAGAAAGCACGTTGAGGGGAAGAATAACTAACACCCACGGCAGAAAGGGTCTTACCGTCCTGTTCAGATCTGGCCAGTGTGCTTTTAACCTTGGGTCCAAACAGTGAGGCTTCGATGGGAGCGTTGAGAAAGGAAGCCTTGAAGAGTTCCGCAAAATTACATAAGCGCATCCAGGCGTGTCATCTCAAAACAACGCCTGAACCCGCCGCTCTAGCTGCTCCTTCTGATGCATGAGATATCAGGAGTTTGATATTGACTCAATGGTAGCCAGCTGAGAGGCCACTTTGTCATGGACCTCATCAGACACGGCACCAGCCAAAGTTTGAGAGATCAGAAATTAAATCCCTTTGTAGCCTGGTAAAGTGCGCCATATAATTCAGGGACCTAACTGCAAAGGTCGCTGATGCAAAAGTACGCTTCCCTATTCTGTCCAGAGCCCCAGACTCTTTGCTGGGCAGATGGACAGTCTGGCTTTCTTCTTCCGCCAGGTCCTTCTTGGTTGCGGCTGCCACCACCAGAGCATCTACAGGAATATCTTTGGACCAATGGGGATCAGTAGCATGAGGGGACAAAATTTTATCTGGCCTCCGGGGAATGGCCTCAACATTGTCAGGAGCCTTCCAAGCACACTGCACGACAAGCTGGACCAGTTCGTCGGCAGGTGGAGTAACCCAGGAGGTAGGGGGCGGGGCGCAAAAGGCCTGCAAGAACACAGACTCTTCAGAGGTCGGGTTAGAGGGCTTCCAGCATTCAGTCTTCTTGGGTACATACCTGCCATCAATTAAAGAGGCTCTGATTAACCCCAAATAAAGTTCAGGTGTCCTAGTAGGATTTTCCTGACATTTAATCAGTTGTCTGCTACAGCAAAAGCCATGGTTCGCAGACAGCTTACAAAATAGCAAAGGGATCTCACTGTTGAAAGGTATCAGTCAGGAGAAGGGTAGAAAAAAATTTCCACATCATTGGATATACCATGGAACACAGTGAAGACAATCAAAAAGTGGAGAAAATATGGAAGAACAGTGACGTTGCAAAGAACTGGACACCCCTCCAAAATTGATGAAAAGGCAAGACGAAAACTGGTCAGGGAGTCTGCCAAGAGACCTACAGCAACACTGAAGAACTGCAGGAACTTCTGGCAAGTACTGATCGTATACTACGGGGTAACAATAATTTCATGTATTCTCCACATGTCTGGACTATGGGGTAGGGTTGTAAGACGGAAGCCTTTTCTTACACAGGAAAACATCCAGGCCCAGCTAAAATTTGCAAAACAATACATCAAGTGTCCCAAAAGCATGTGGGAAAATGTGCTATGGGCTGACGAGACCAAGGTTGAACTTTTTGGCCACAATTTCAAAAGGAATGTTTGGTGCAAAAACACTTTGCATCATCAAAACACCACCATCCACACGGTGAAGCATGGTAGTGGCAGTATCATGCTTTGGGGTTGCTTTTCTTCAGCTGGAACTGGGCTTTAGTCAAGGTAGAGGGAATTATGAACAGTTCCAAATACCAGTCACTTTCGACCCAAAACCTTCAGGAGTCTGCTAGAAATCTATGAAGGGGAATTTCACCTTTCAACACAACAATGAACCCAAGCACACATCCAAATCAACAAAAGAATGGCTTCACCAGAAGAAAATTAATTATCTGTGGGGTGACCTGAAAACGGCTGTGCACAAGAGATGCCATCGCAATCTGACAGACTTGGAGTGCTTTTGCAAGGAAGAGTGGGCAAATGCTGCCAAATCAAGATGTGTCATGCTGATAGACTCCTACCCAAAAGGACTGAATGCTGTAATTAAATCAAAAGGTGCTTCAACAAAGTATTGGTTTAAGGGTGTGCACACATATGCAACCAGCTTATTGCACTTCTTTTATTTATATTTTATATCCTGCCCCCCCCCCCCCCCCAACAGGTTTGTTTTTCATTTGAATCACACATGTTATAGGTCACATTAAAGGTGGGAAAAGTTTTGAAATAATTTATTGTGGTCTCATGCATTTTAACAGGGTTGTGTACACTTTTTATATCCACTGCGCGTGCACACACACAAACACACACAATTCAGTAAATAAATGGACAATATGCTATATGGTAGACACAAAATTAAATTTAAGTGACAACACAAATACCTTAAACGCAACAGAACAAAAAATCTGGAGAGATCATAATATTGCATAATGCTAAATTTACCTGGCGGGGGAGGGGGGGGGGTCAACAGATAAATCCAGTTTAACAATTGCCACCATCAGCAGCTGAGGTGCAAAAATACTCAACGTTAATAGGAAATGCATCAGATTTGGAAGCATTACAAGTGAATGCTTCAAGACAACTTGTGGCAGAATATTACCCAACAAATTAGTTGACGTGCAGTTGCAATTTAAGTTTAAGGAAACACTTGGTGAAAAAGGCTTTAAAAAAGGTGGACTAAACGCTGCGCTTAAAAATGCATACCTAAAATACATGCAACCTCAAGATGATCAGCAGGTGGAGGTGCACATGGTCCGTACACATCAGTTCATTTTGAAACAAAATCAAGAGTGATTAACTGGGATGCGAGTGGTACAACTGTAGACCACTTCTCATACAAACAGTAGTGAAATTTGAGGATATGAAGTGGGTTATATTCAGTATTAGGGATGCCTGGACCATACACTAACAGCAAATTATTTTCAAAAGAAAGTACCAGTTTGTCATGCTGTTACCACTATATAAAAAAGAGATAGAGAAAGCAAGTAATGCTTAGGGAAGAAATTAGGCAGGTAACAGATAAGAGGTTAAGTATGCCATTGGCATACATACAAAGTACAGTCAAGGCTGTACAGAAATGGAATGATGCAGAAGGCAAGACAAGAGGGATGGAAGATAACGTGAAAAGATGGGGGTGAACTAACGTGAAAAGATGGAATGAACTGAAAGAGATCCAGACAGTGAGGATGACAATGCAAAAAAAGGGGCATAGAAAGATCAATGGATAAATTTGTCACAACTAAAGGTAGCGATGAGGTAAACAAAAGGAATTTTTAGAGGGGGCACAGGGACACTGTATGAAATTAAGTCATGCTCCTAAAGCTGGAAAGAGTAATGGTGGCAGTTATGAAAAGAATGGTGCAATCTTATGAGGAACTACAGGCTATAATAGTAAGATTAAAAGCCAAAATGAAAGAGAAAAAGTTTTAAATCAATAAATGAATGAATGAAGGCGAGCGACAATAAGACAATATGGATGTAGATGAGGAAAGCCTGTGAGGCATGACAAGCATCTTGCTGAATTTAATAAAGACATGCAAACACCAAGTAAAATGCAAATTAAAACCATGGGACCTTAAACAAGTCCATGAAAACTGGCAGATTACCAACAGTAATGGAGGAAGGGCTCCACTGAAGGCAATGGAGGGTTTGTGGAGTAACAGGCCTATCTGGAATAAATACAAATATCAAGATTTTGATGAAGGTATATTCAGACAGATCCACCATCCACAGCTCCAATCAAAAAAAGGACTCTGCGACTACTCCAGCAGAATAAACCTTAGCTACTTGTAGTGACAGGCCTGCTTTACCACAAAATAAACAATGTACCATCCTTTGTATCAGTTATTCCTGTTTGTAACTTCAAAAATATGCTGCTAAATCTTTACCACTGTAACAACTGCTATTTTTTTTTTCATTATTTCATAGTTCTGGGGAGCTTTTCTCCCCTTACCTCTGCTGAAAATGGGTCATCAACCCAGTAGGACTTCCTTGGTAAACAAATTAAAAATAAATAAAAATAAAATGAAATACTATGTCACAAATGTAAGAAGTCAGATGGGCATCTAATTAAATTAAAACTTCAGAGAATTGCTTGCCAGGCTTCCTTTTAGAAAAAAAAAACAGACCACAGAATTTATATGGCAGATGAGACTGCCACTTGAAAATGTTTTCCAAGCTGTACAACTTTCAATTCTGCTCAAATTGTAGGCTTGGAGAGTGGGTGACTGGGGGATAAATTTCAGCTGTGCAAGCTGCACTTAACATGAAAGTAGATGTTAGAATTCCATATGGGATGTATTCAACAACCAGCCAGCCAGCTTCACAAAGATCTGGCTTCCTCTAACATCTTCACTCTAGCTGCTAATTAACAGTCCAGAAGGGGGGGGGGGAGGGGGCTGCAGTCAGGGTAAAAAAATCTTCAGGACTTCCTTGTCCAGAGAGAACAGTACACACATCCTGAACCACAAAGTTATTATATCCCAACACCTAACTATATACAGAAGTAGGGGGAATGGCGGGAGGATGTGGCTACTTCAGCACTTGGGCATTTGAACATCTACAGCTAAGTGTAACTTACACAACTGTACTATGTTCATCATTCTCACTGCTGCAGCAGCCTTTTGCCTGTATACAATGATTATCAAACCCTATACAACCTGGCAGGAGGAAGGATAAAAATCCAGGAGGTCCTGGAGAATGGCCAGTCCAGGACCCAAAAAGGAATCCAGTCTGTAATGCTTTGTCAAAATATGCACAGAGGACCAAGAATGCTTCTAGAGTCCACCCCTCCCCAGTACACAATCGTAGATGCCAAAGCTCTACTGGAATGTGCCTTTACACTGCATGGAACAGACTTACTATGATGGATAAAACAAAACGCTACAACTGAGGACAACCCCCTTTAAAGTCTGTTGATAGAGGATGCCTTTTATTTGCCCCATCATAAAAATAAATAGCTGATCTGCTTTTCTCAAAAACCTAATTTTGTCAAGATAGTACACAAGCTGCCTATGCACATCCAGAATACACGCTATGTAGAATTTTTTCTATACAATACTATAGAACACTGGGAAACTGATGGCTTGATTAAGTAAACTCTGGAAACACACACTCTTTATGAAGACCAGATAAGAGTCCACCTGGCATGACAGCTTGCAACTCCAATACCCTTTTTTGCAGATGTCAAAACAATAAGTAAATTCTTCCAAGTAATGAACCTCAAAGTCTGCCTATTAGCTAGCTCAAAATGTTAACATTTCCAGCACAATGTTAAGATCCCAGGAAGGGGTCACCCTTTTCCCAGAAGGGCTGATGTGTAAAATCCCCTTAAGAAAACCTGTTTTACCAAGGACTTCAAAGAAGCCTGCACACTGACCAGCACCTTAACGTTAGCTCTCCAAGTGTGAAAGCAGAAACTAACAGCCAGTGAAATTGTCATCTGGGGTAAAATCCAGTTACCGGCTAATACCTACACTGCCTACTGTATGCCAGCAAAGAAGAAATTAAGAGATGCCAGAAAGAAAATCAACCAGACAGGGTAAAGGAAAAACACTGCGTGGGAAGAATCCTGCAGTTTTCAGCAAAGAGCAGTTCAAGCTTCAACTTTTGTAAAAGACAGCCTCTAGTAGTTTAGAGAAAGAAAAATAGTCAAATGTACTTGGAGGTGATAAAACACTGCAGGAATACATCAACTCAACTAACAAAAGGCTGGGGAAAATAAAAATGCTTTAGGTAGCTATTCAGATGAACTGATAACTGCAAATTCAGAAGTAGAAAAGAAGAAAAGGGCTGGCTGAGTTTGATGCTTCTCAGAGAGAGCGGTTACAAAAAAAATGATAATGGTTAGAAAACAGACCACACAAAACCAGAGATAGTCTTCTACATCAGAGGAATTGGAAGGAAGAGAATGTATCAAATTTATGAAAGCACGGTGGTGGAGCTGCGGTAGCGTTGTCGCCTCACAGTAAGATGTCCTGTTCGATTCTCTGCTAGAGCGTCTTCTGTGTGGAGACATGCGTGAATGGGCATACCTTCGTTGAAGGTTGTGCGTCAAGGCCGGCAACTCTGCACGTAAAACTCTACTGCCAATCATAAAAACTCTACTGCCAATCATTAGCGGACCGGAGTTCCGCTGTGGCGACCCCTAACCGGGAAAAGCCAAAAGACACAACAACAAATAAGCAACTGGACTGGTTCTCTGCAGCTGGATTTGAATTGAAAGGTCATGTCAAGTGTTTGCTTCAAACCTAAGCATGAGAAAGCAGACAAGACGTATGCTAGTAAGATGTAAATCATACCAGAAGAAAAAGCTGATCCCGACAAAACTAACAGAAGGGACAATTATTAAAAACTGGAGACAGCAGTGGGTTTGTGGAAAGGATTATTCACTTTATACCAGGCAGCAGTGGTTTTGTGGAAAGGATTATTCACTTTATACCAGGCAGAAGAGAAGCTAATGTATCCCAGGAAAAGGGAATGTCGAGAGGCAGGAGTGACAATAAAGTTGTTGTACCAACTGTCTTCAGAATATTTTTCCTAGGAGGATCAATACACATTTTTGGACGCAGAACAGGCTAAGGAGGAAAACATTTATCCAACCAAAAGTTAGCCAGCAAACAGAATGTCACTCTGCTTCTTGTTCTTCCAACAATAAAGCTCAGAGTGACTTTACCAGTGAAACCTTTTCCAATGTTCCAAAGGAAAATGCTTGAGACGGAAAAAGCACAAGAGTTTACTAGAAGAATCAGGAGTACCTTTAATTTGAACAAGTCTGATGTTGGTAAATGGACATGAATAGGATGAAGACTAGCAACACTGAAATTAATGAATAAATGGGAGACTTTACAACACCAGTCACATGTCTGAAATAAGGCTGTGCAAGAAAGGGTGGACTTTTGCTGACTTTAATAAACTTGTGACTGGAATGTAAAACATGTACTCCACTAAGCAAAATAATTTCGACCTTATTAATATTTGTATAAAACATTTTATGAAACAAGCTGCATGTTAAACAGGAAGGCAGTTTTGTACATTATGTATGAGGGGTATTTTTAATGCAGAAGGAGTCCTTTCACTGACCATCGTACAAGCCAAGTAAAAAGTAAACAAGTACTTTTTTTAGTTATAAGAAATAAAGGCTTTACAGTATAACAAGAGAAGAAAGACTGGACAAAAGTAAGATTAGGTTAACATGTTGTGATCTTTGGACGCTGGGGTGGGTGAAAAAGTACATTAATACTATATATAGAATTAAAATAATTTCTCTTTAAAAGAATGGACGTCGACTTAGCCCTTTGCCTAAGTTATAAATCACTTTATTTGTAAGCAAGTAATCTTGGAATACAAGACAATAATAAAAGCCATGAAAGATACAAAGTTCCTTATAGCTGCAAAGATATTAGTTGCCCCCCATCCCATTAGTAAATTCTCAGCAACAGTCAAAAAGTCTGCTTCTGAAGGCAGCTGTACATTCTGTTCTGAAAGAAAATTTAGAAAAGGCTCCTCCTTGCTTCTGCAGATATGTTAGCCTTTTTATCTCTCACTGCTGACTGTTTTTACATGGAGATGAGCCGTCTGCAGATACAAGGAACTAATCTTGAGAGTTCTGAGCATTCTTTGAGGAAAATGCAAAATGTAAAGGTAAAATGGCAAGCAGTCCCATGAAAAAATAAACTTGGAAATTATTGGAAGTGAATAAGAGACAGCAGCCTCCCTAGCAGCCTGAATACCTTAATGCATTTAATAGAACAGTTTACGATTTAGTTTTACCTAAAGATTTCCAGCACAATTTTCTTAGGGCCGGACAGAGATAGATGAAGCAATTAACGGGAGAAGAGATGAAAAATGGGAACGTATAAATAAATCTGCAGTAAAAGTCTACAGAAACAGTTGGCAATTCAGTGGAAGTTAAAGAAGAAAGTGATAAACATTTAGAAGATTCTGTTCAACAGTATTTTAGAAGAAGGGGAAGAAACCTCTTTGAAGAAAGCTGTGATGGCTGTATCACCCAAAGTTGACCCATCAGAATTAGCTTCATATAGACCCATAAAGTGCTCATGTCTACACTAGCTAAAACGACAAAGGTGTTGCAAAACTGATTGAGATGGCTCACTGTGGATTTTTGGAGGGGAGGTAAAACATTTGACGACATTAAATTAGAATGATGATCCACTGGGAAACAGCACGCAAGAAAATAGGTCTGTTGCTAGCAGGTCTTTATGTCGAAAAGGCATCCAGAGTAAGATGCAAGTTTATTTAGCAGGGCAATGGAAGCATTTGTATTCCAGGATATAAAGGTCAATTAAGAAGGTATATGAAGAACTGGAGGCAAGAATTGGGAGGGTTCCTCTCTGATAAGTCGCATTTCTACAGAGGAATCAGCCAAGGGCATCCTCTTTCTCTTATCTACTTTACATTTACAGCCACTGGCAAAGAAAATAAAAAAAAAAGACTCCAGATTTAGTGTGTGTAACCAATAAAAGCTGGCTTCATTTTTGCAGACATTATTTGCACCAGATAAACCCAAAAAAAGGCATCTCAGTGTTGTGGAACATTCTGACAGTTTCATGTCTTTTTGGAATGCAAAATTAATGAAAATAAAACAAAGACTACAGATGTAAATTATTTATCCACATACAAATTGTTTCAGCAATACTTATATTATATTATATATTATAAGATGAAGTATCCAGGCGTATGAACTAAAAATGTCTCCATTAGAGCAGCCATGGCAATACAGGAAGTGACTAAACAAAAAATAAATAAATAAATAAATAAATAAATAAATAAAATGAGAAAATGGAAGCTCTTGTTTATAGATATGGATACCAAGATATAAACAGTGAAAATGTTATTAGTCCCTTGAGTTTTATACACGGGTCAGGCATATTTTTTAATCATAAAGAAGAGAAGCTCAGGATGAGAAACTGTAGATAATAAAGAGTTGAAGGAATTTAACTGAGAGGGGAAGAGGGGAAAAGTCCAGTAGGACAGGCTGATTCTACCAATAGAAGAAGGTGGTTTAAGATTACCTGATTTGAAGGATAGTTTACAGCTACACACTTAAGACTCACATGCATCTCAAGCAGAAGGCTCACATGCATTAGAAGCAGAAGGTTATAATTCAAAGTGGAAAGGTATGATGCTGCACCACGGGGAAAAGGTTCAAGAGATAAAGTGTGTGTGGGATTTTGGATGCAGATCATTAATGAGAACAACCACTATGAGTACTACATTTAGTCTTTATTATTATATATTTATTATGATATTCATTATTATATATCACACTAAGTATTATGTACTCACATATGTCGATGTCAAGTGAATTAACATTTTTTTTTACAACTGTTTACCAAAGCAGAGAAGAGAGACTGAAGGATCTATGGGCAGACATGCTGAAATAGCAGTCAGATGCACCTTGACAGAGAGGAGTTAAGACAGACCAGAGAAAAGTAGCTCGCAAATATATTTCAGAACCATACCACTGAAAAACAATTCCTAGTGGTGTCTAGCCAACAACCAAGGACCTAATTAGAAAATATTTTCCATTTGCTGTTACAAGGTTTCCTACTATAACATTTTCTCAACTGCTTTAGGACATGCCACATGACCTCACAAAGGGGGGACCCAAAAGAAATCAAAATTGAATCATCCAGGCAGTTAGAAGAAGTTGTTTGAGAATGAGTTACAGCAAACTCTTCACAGCTTGCACAGCTTGTGTGAGAGTGAGACGTCTGTGAGGAAAGGAACCTTGTGGTAAATGCCCTTGGTTGGCCAATTACATAAGGGAGAACCAATACTGCCAGGGCAGAAAGGGAATCACCACAATTTCTGAAGAATCCTTCGCACTTAGGAATTGCTCTAGGCATCAACAGAAAGGGTAGAAATGCATAAAACACCACAGCAGACTATGGGAATGAAAATGCATCCTTTTCCCAGACTTATTTGCAAAGAGCACTGTAGCAGAAAATTTGGTTCAGTTAAAAGGTGACAAATCTCTTTTCAGGTGTTCTCCACAACTGGCTTAACTCATGGAAGGCCCCTTATCTGCCACAATATTTTGCTCTGATGGAATGCAAGCTGGTTGCAGGGTTAAGGAATGCTGTAGAGCTATTTCCCAAGTCATAATAACCAACCTGCAGACAGGGTATGGTCTGGTACTCCTTTGCTTGTTTATTTACCATATCACTGTAGTGTTGTCTGTAATCACTTTGAGAGGTCCTGGAGAATCAAATTATGAAGAGATTTTATGGTACGGATCACAGCAAACATCTCTTACATTTATTTGACTTGGTCTAGCTGAGAATTCCACAGGCCTTACACATTTGCCCCAAAGAAACTGCTCCCCAAGCAATATTGGAAAAGTATGTAGTTACAGACAGTGTCTGAGGAGACCAGTTGACATAAAAGTTAAAAGTCTTTGCCTCCAATGCACAAGGTTTGATCCTGACCAATGCCTATTTGTGCATGTTCTCCCCATATCTCTGTGAGGTTTTTTGCACCCCAAAAAACATGCTGAGTGGCTCAAACTCACTAATGAATGGAGTTGTAAGCAGCAGCAGTAGCAGACTCTACATCATACCCTATAAGGGAAGAGTTGTACAGACAAACCACTTTGGGCATCTACTGTGGTGAACAGTATTCCCAAGATAGAAAAACACTGATCACAGATTGCGAACCGTGGCAGGGCTAGCCACTTGGTGTAAAATATGGCTCTAGGCGATTCGAACATGTTGACTATTGTCGCCAAATGGGCATGGGTACTTGCCGGTGATAAATGGATTGTGGACCCAACCTATGCCAGGGACCCATGCTAATGGTGAGAGGGTTGTATGGGCTCCTACTGGCCGGTGTATGCCAACCATAAAACCCAGCAGCCCTGGATCAATAAGCAACTGGCTGGTGTCAAGTCTGTTACCTGGAACAGCGCTGCTGAGTGAAAGGTGGACATAAAACCAATCAACCTGCCAAACACAAATTAGGAATTGCTACACAATGCAAGTTCACTGGCAGCATGGGGCTTGGAAGTGGATGACGTGATGAAATGGAGCAGACAGGATATCCTAGGTGTCCAAGAGACAAGATGGAAGGGCAATGCACCAAAGACACTTGGCATGGGATCCACAGTCTACTACTCAGGAGGAGGATAAGCTACAAACGGTGTGAGGATTGTGGTGAGAGGCTTCAGAAGAACGTGAGGGATATCATTAGAATTAGTGACAGACTCATGGCAATCGGACTCTACTGTAATGAAAAGGCAGTATTCATAATCTCAGCCTATGCCCCAGAGCAAGGTTGTGACGAAAAGACTGCATTCATACAGCAGTTACAGGACCTTACTAAAAGCAGGACAACAGGAATTGGTGTTGATAATGGCGGAACAGACAGGATAGGATATGATGAATGCCTGGGTCCATGTGGGTGGGGTAACACGTGTGACACCCCTGCACTGGCCCAGTAATCAAGGAGCCTCAATCCTCACCACTGGCAACAGTGAGGGACATACACAATGGCAGGATGACAAGTACACACAAAGTAAAGTACAATTTCCCTTAAGAGCACACAAAGATCAGTCAGCGGCTGGTTTCTCACTCTTTCTGCAGATGCCCAATAAGACTCCCTACCAGCACAGCTATAGGGTTAAAATCTCAGCTGAGGGGTCAAGGTAAGACTTCAGCACTCTCTGTCCAACCAGTATTTTCTGTCCCTGCCCAACTAGCTGACACACACACTTGGGGAAGGCTGGCACAGGTTTAGTAGCTATGCCCCCTTCTGCCCAGACTAGAAGGTAGTTATCACTGCCACCAACCCCTACTTATCAGCTACTTAAGGCCCTTACAAAAAGGGTGACCAATCCTACTGTGTAATGTTACCATTATCTAAATGGTAAGTTGTTACCATTATAAGAATGGCAAGTGTGACCAAGACTAAGACTAATTAGGAGTGGCCTGTACAGTGTCACCAAATACATATGCAAGTCTCTTTAAGAGCTTAAATATCTGCCACAAAGATAGGTTTAAATATATATAATAATAATAAAAGACCAAGACAATATTCAATCAACAGTAAAGTAGTGTACCTACCATAAATGTAGATGTTAGAGTGTATTCACTGTTGCAGTCAATACACTTGGGTTATCCTGCTGGCAGGCTACCCACAGTCGGCCTGAATTCCAAAGTCCTGGTCCGGCGGCGGTTGCTGTCGCCTCTTCCCTGACGTCAGTGCGCCAGGAGTATAAAAGATGCAGCAGACGCCATTTTCTTCAGTTTTTCTTGCCCCAGATGTCAGGTTCCCCCAAGAAGGAAGGCAATACATATTACTTATAAAAACATACAGTAAAATAAAAAAACAATACCTTCATCTACAAGCAAATGCACCACATAGGTTGTATAGGATAGAGAAGTATAAATAAGTCCTAGCAAAGAAAGGAGGATAGAGGGTGGGTAACCTGGACTGCAACAGTGAATACACTCGAACATCTACATTTATGGTAGGTACACAAAGTACAGTTTTGTACCTACCATAAATGTAGATGTCCGAGAGGTATGCATCTGCAGTCCTTACAAATGGGTTGTCCTGGCCTCAGGCAGCCCTTCGGTCGGCCGGATTCCAAAGTCTGGGTCTGGCCTCGGCTGATGTCGCACTTCACCCGACGTCATAGCTGCAGTTCAGCAGGTATAAAGGCATCAGCCGACGCCATTTTCCTCAGTGTTTCTTGCCCCAGATGCCAGGTGCCCTCTAGGAAGGCTAAATTTGGATAAATGCAAATGTTTCCAAACAATAGAGAGCAAAATAGAAATAAACATGTATATACATATATACAAACAAATACACCATAATAGATTCCCCCAGCTAGCTACAAGATGGGCAAATACCCTAGGAGTACCACAGAGGGGTAAGGAGGGTGGGTAATCCTGACTGCAGATGCATACCTCTCGGACATTTACGTTTATGGTAGGTACAAAACTGTACTATGTCCTTCAAGGATGCATCTGCAGTCCTTACAAATGGGTAGAATACCATAGCCAAACTGGGGGAGGAGGCACTAAGGAGGCACTAAGAGTTTATGGTGTAGTTAAGATCCCTTGCAAAACAGCAGTGGCAAAACCTGCTCGGATCTGGAGTATAAAGGTAGATTATAATGCTTGGCAAATGTATGCACGGAGCTCCAAGTAGCAGCCTCTAAAATGTCTTTGGTGGCCACTCCTCGTAAGAAAGCTGTAGTAGTGGCTGTAGCCCTTGTGGAGTGAGGTCTGATGTTTTCTGGAGTTGTCTTTCCATGAAAAGAGTAACAAAATCTAATGCAATTTCCTATCCATTTTGAGATTGTTTGTTTTGAAATTGCTTTTCCTTCCACTCCTGTTGCATATGCTACCAAAAGCTGGTCAGTTTTTCTATAGTTCTTGGTTCTGTCCAGGTAGTAGCGCAATTGTCTGTGTACATCCAAGGTATGCAGTAATCTTTCTCCCCTGTTCTGCGGGTTGAGGAAGAATGTTGGTAGGTGTATTGCTTGGTTTAATGATACCCTGGAAACCACCTTTGGCATAAAAGTAGGATTAGTTCTCATGGACACTCTATCCTGATGGAAAATAAGGAAGGGCTGTACTGCCATTAATGCCTGTAATTCAGAAACCCTTCTAGCTGAAGTGATTGCAAGCAGGAATGCAGTTTTCCAAGATAAGTACTGTAATTCTGCTGTTGCTGCTGGTTCAAAAGGGGGGAGTGTCAACTTTTCTAACACAAACTTCAAGTCCCATGTAGGCAATGGTGGTTTCCTTCGTGGCTTTACATTTTTAATTCCTCTGAGAAACTGCCTGAGCAGAGGTTGAGAAAAGACTGAAGGTTATATTCTGCTGAAATTGCTGACGCATGAATCTTAATAGAGGAGTAAGACAGACCATTGTGAAAAAGCTCTGCTAAGTATTCCAGGATGTTAGCTATGTTTGCCAAAGATGCATCTACTCCCTTTGTTGCACTCCAAATGAGGTATCTTTTCCATTTTGCTGAATAAGTTTTCCTTGTTGAGGGTCTGCGAGCCTCCAAGATAATGTCTTTAACCCTTTGAGATAAATCTGGGTTATTTTGCCTTATGAAATGTTCCAAGCAGCTAGCTGCAGTGTTTTCAAGTTTGGATGCAGGATTTTGAAGTTGTTCTGTGTTAGTAGAAGAGGTAGTAGGGGTAGAGGCCATGCATGTTCCAGAGACATACTCCTCAGTAGCAGGTACCAATGTTGCCTCGGCCAGTCTGGAGCTATCAAGATGATCCTCGGGTGGTCTTCTTTGATCTTCAGTAGCACTTTGTGCATCAAAGGAAGAGGTGGGAATGCATATGCTGTCAGGTTTTCCCAACTGAAGGATAGGGAGTCCACCTTCCAAGCAAGTGGGTGGTATGTCCTTGTGCAGAATTTTTTCAATTGGCGGTTGTGTGGGGATGCGAACAGGTCTATTTCTGGCAGTCCCCATTTCCTTGTGATGGTTTTGAAGATGTCTGGATGCAGCATCCATTCGTGGGCATCCGTGGTGGTTCTGCTTAAGATGTCTGCTAGTATATTTTCTTTTCCTGGCACAAATATGGCCTGGAGCTGAATGTTGAGGCTCAGGGCCACATTCCAGAGGTCCATTGCCATCCGGCATAGAGGGTATGAATGTGTGCCTCCCTGTTTTTTGATGTACCACATAACTGTGGTGTTGTCCGTCCTCATCAGCAAATGACCCTGTTGAAGAAACGGTCTGAATGTCTGAATTGCCTGTTTTACTGCCAGCATCTCCTTTTGATTTATGTGCAGGTTCATCTGGTCTTGAGTCCATAAGCCTTGTATGCACTTGTCCACCATGTGAGCCCCCCAACCGAGGTCTGAGGCGTCCGTGGTGATAGTCTGGCTTGGGTGAGGCCTGTGGAAGGGCAGTCCTTTGTTTAATTGACAGGCCTGGGCCCACCACTGGAATTCTTGCTTCAGGCATGGAATTATTGGAATTTGGGTTTCTAAGCTGTGCTTGTGCTGAGACCATAAATTCCTCAGGTACCATTGCAACTTCCTCATATGTAGTCTGGCATGTGGAATCAATGTTATGCAGGATGCCATGTAACCCAGAGCTTGCAGGATTTTTCTTGCTGTAAGCTGGTCCTGCGCTGTTAATGCCATGAAACAGAGTGGTAGCTGCTTCTGTTTTTCTTACTGTGAGGAATGCCATCTGGTTTGATGTGTCCAGTTCTGCACCCAAGAAGGTTATCCTTTGGGATGGTATCAGCCTTGACTTTCTTAAGTTGACTGTGTATCCCAGGGCTTGCAGCAGGTAAGTAACCTTTTTCAAATCTTTTGTTAATTTGTCTTTGCTGTCCGCTTGTAACAGGCAGTCGTCCAGGTATGGATAAATTTGAATTCCCTGAAGCCTGCAATGAGCAATTACTGATGCCAGGCATTTCGTGAATACTCTGGGCGCAGTAGATAAGCCAAAAGGCAATGCTGAGAATTGATAATGCTCTGATCCTGCAAGAAATCTGAGGTATCTTCTGCAATTTGGTCGTATGGGGACGTGCAGGTATGCCTCCTTGAGATCCAGAGTCACCAGCCAAGACTCCTTGCCCAGCATGGGAAGAAGTTGCTGTAGGGTCAGCATCTTGAATTTTGGAACAATGAGATATGTGTTTAGAGCGGACAGGTCGAGGATAGGTCTCCATTGTTTTTCCTTTCTTAGTACCAGGAAAAGTCTCGAATAAAATCCTTATTCTTGTTCCATAGGCGGTACCTTTTCTATACCTCTCATCCTTAGTAAATGATCTATTTGCTGTAGAGCGTTTATCCTTTGGTTTGGAGGTAGGTTTGGCATTCCTCTCTTCCTTGGAAGAGTATGGAAGTGAAACCTGTAGCCTTTGTCTATTGTCTGTAAAATCCATTTGTCTCCTGTAATGTAATGCCAATTTACTGAAAATAAGGCTAGCTTTCCGCCTAAGGGTGCTTCCAGTTGTTCCCTGGTAGGCGGTTTCAGAGCCAAGTCACTGTGATTGTCCTGTGGAAGTGGTAGTGGCTGGATCTGTGGCAGTACTTCTCTGACTGTTAGGCTGCCACTGACGTCCCCTGTAGGCACCTCTGGATTGACCTCTGCCTCTTGGGTGTCTATTTCTGCTTCTCTGTGCTCTGGTGGTGTCTGGAAAGGACCAATTCTTGGAAGGCCAGTTCCTACTAAACCTCGGAGGCTGGACCTGTAAGAATTCCTTGACTGTCTGGACAGATTTAGCTTTTTCTTCCACCTTCTTCAACACTTGTTGTGCAGGGGAACCAAACAAACTGTGCTTTTCCATGGGAGCATCTAGAAGCTTGGACTTTACATGATCTGGTAAGGATTGCTCTTTTAACCATGCATGCCTTCTGATCACTGTACCAGTCATAGCTGATCTAAAGGAAGCCTCCAGTGCATCATAGCCGCATTTTAAGGAATGATTACTGACCTGCTGAATGTTATGCACCAAATCCTGAAGGGACTTACGGTCTAAAGGCTCAGACGAGGACAGTTTTTTGGTTACTTGATCTAACAGAAATTCCTGATACTGAATCATGTGGAATTGACAGTTTAAGGCCCTAGCCGAAAGAGTAGCAGAAGTATAAACTTTTTTACCCCATCTCTCTAATGCCCTAGATTCTCTTTCAGAGGGGAAGGGGTTCTTGGCAGATGCAGCTGCTACAGCTTTTGGGCCCTTTGAAATAGTTTCAGGATCTGCAATAGGAGCCTTATACAAATGATAATGTGTGTCCGGAACCCTGTAGTATCTGTCGGGCTTAGCAGGGGCCGGAGGAAGGGAGTCAGGGGCGGTACAAGCATCATTAAATGCATCATCCACAACTGTAAGTACAGGAGGAATAGCTAAAGGCCTATGCTGTGGTAAATGTAAAAAGGTCCTAAGCCTTTTCCTAGAGTCTGAAAAATCCTGGCCCTGCCATTGAAATTGTTCCCTCATAGCATGCAAGGTTTCCCCAAAAGAAAATTCCTCAGGAGGAGAGGCAGAAGGTATGGAATCCTCTGCATCAGAGTCCTCATATGGAGAATAAGGGCCTTCTGGAGGATTTGTATTTTCGGAATCATTAGAGGAGTAATCAGAAGAAACTGGCTCAGGGGGCTCTGCTCTAGGCCTCTTCTCTGGAGGTGGGTGAGAGGCCCTGTCAGGGTGAGACTGGGTTCCCCTGATCAAAGAAATGAGATCCTCTGCTAGACTAAGCATTTGAGTACTGGAGCTAGGCCTGTGAGAGGGGGTTTTAGCAGGCACGGCCTTTGAAGATTTAGCTGCTTTAGCCCTGGCAAAAGCCTTAATTGACATGGATGCAGGGGGCCTAGCAGCTCCACGTGCAGGAGTAGATATATCTAAGGGTATAGTATCTGTTAAATCCTGTGAAACTGTAAGAGCAGGAGGAATTTCGGTAGCAGATTCAGCCATGCTGGATGAGGCCTCGGTAGTAGGAGGCATACTTTCGGCCGAAGGAAGAACCGCGGACTCTGTTTCAGCCGAAACCGAGACACTCGCGGTTGGCTTAACCGCGGTTTCGGCCAAAACCGCGGACCGCGAGTGTCGGTCCTTTTCCTTGCGCTTTTTAGCTAAATGTGAAGTCGGAGTCTCCGACGGCATGATATAAGCAAAAGCGGAGCCGAAAAACTCCTCTGCAAACTCCGACCGACGTCTAAGTGTCCGCCGGTTGAAGGAAGCACAGGCTAGACAAGCTGCTACGTCGTGGTCTGGGCCTAAACAAGGTAGGCAGTAAGAGTGGAAATCTTTATGAGGTATTTGTTTCCCACAAGTTAAACAATTATTCACTTTTTCTGACATCGGCTGAGGCAAGAAAGAGTCCCCAACGGGGTACTTAGCTTTTTAGAAGTCTTCGGTAGTAGCAATCTCTGGTTCTGACCGACCGGCACTTGCGAACAGCTTCTGCTTCGGGCGCCACGTGGCAAGAAAGACTGGGGAAAATGGCGTCGGTTTATGCCTTTATACCCGCTGAACTGCAGCTATGACGTCGGGTGAAGTGCGACATCAGCCGAGGCCAGACCCAGACTTTGGAATCCAGCCGACCGAAGGGCTGCCTGAGGCCAGGACAACCCATTTGTAAGGACTGCAGATGCATCCTTGAAGGACATCTGTACTATGTTAATAGTGTTTCACTGTTGCAGTCATTACACTTGGGTTGAATCCCAAAGCTGAGGTAGGGCGGCTGGGTCTAAATAGGATTAGGAGTGGCTATGAGGCCCTGCAGAACTGCAGTGGCAAAGCCTGCTCTGGATTTAGAGTAAAGAGGTAAGTGCTAATGCTTGGTGAAAGTGTGCATTGAACTCCAAGTTGCAGCATCCAAAATTTTCTTGGTTGGTACTCCTCTGAGAGAGGCTGCTGAAGTGGCTGCTGCCCTGGTAGAATGTGGCCTAATATGCTTAGGCACTGACTTGCCATGCTGTGCATAGCAGAAACAAATGCAGGGTCCTATCCATTTTGAAATAGTCGGCTTTGAGATAGCCTTTCCTTGTGATCCTGCAGCATATGCTACAAACAGTTGCTCAGTTTTTCTGAAAGTTTGTTTTGTCCAAGTAGATGCGTAGCTGCCTGTGCAGGTCTAAAGAGTGCCTGTGCATATCCAAAGAGTGCAGAAGTCTCTCCCCTTTATTCTGGGGATTTGGATAAAATGTTGGCAAATAAATGAATGGTTTGGTTAAGAGCCACACTGGATACTACCTTTGGCATAAATGTTGGGTTTGTCCTTCGAGAATCCTTGTCCGGATGAAAAATGATAAAAGGTTCCACTGCCATTAATGCCTGTAACTCTGGGACTCTTCTTGCTGAAGTTATTGCTAGGAGCAGAGCAGTTTTCCATGATAAGAATTTTATGTCAGCTGTATCGGCTGGTTCAAAAGGAGGCAGTGTGAGCTTTTCCAAGACAAAGTTGAGGTCCCATGCAGGTATCGGTGCTATCCTTGGGGGTCTTATGTTTTTTGCCCCTCTGAGAGTACCTCAGAGGGGCAAAAGCAGGGTCTTAGCAGTGGATGTGAGAAAATAGGAGGTTCCGTATTGTAATGAGCTGAAATGGCAGAGGCATGGATCTTAAATTGATGAGAAGGATAGGCCTTTGTCCAGCATCTCAGTTAGTTACTGTAAAATCTGAGGAATATTTGGAACAAGTGGTTCAAGTCCTTGTGCCTAGTTCCAGGCACAAAATCTCTTCCATTTTTCTGCATAAGATTTCCTGGTGCTGGGCCTCCTGGCTTCCAAAATAACATCCATAACAGCTTTAGAGAGGTGTGTTCTGAGTGGCTATATTATTTGCCATGCAGCCAGATTTTAAGGTTCTGAGTTGGCTGTGCAGCATCTGATCGTTTTCTTGAGTCAGAAGATGGGGAATTTGAGGTAAAGTCCAGGCTGGGCCTTGAGACAAATTCTTTAGGACTGGGTACCAGTGCTGGTGTGGCCAGTCTGGGGCGAATAGAATCATTTTTGGCTTCTCGTCTGACTTTTAGGAGCACCTTGGGAAGGAGAGGCAGTGGTGGAAAGGCATAATTGGTTAGGTTTTTCCAGCTGAATGATAACAGCATCCAGTTTCCATGCTTGTGAGTGATAAGTCCTTGTATGTCTGCAGTTGTGAGGGGAGGCAAAAAGATCTAGATCTGGGCATCCCCATTTCCTTGTTATGCTGAAGACCAGTGGATCTAGTTTCCACTCATGAGGGTCCATGAGGTTTCTGCTTAGTCTGCCAGAGAATTTTTCTTTCCTGGCAGGAATTGTGCCTGCAGATGTTCTTGATAGGTCAGTGCTGTGTTCCACAAAGTCATGGCTTGCCTGCAGAAGGGGTAGGAATGTGCGCCCCCTTGCATGTTTATGTACCACATAACTGTAGTATTGTCCGTCTTTAGTAATAGTTGTCCTGGATGTAGCAGATCCTTGAAGGCCGTCAGGGCATTCTGTACAGCTAGCATCTCTTTTTGATTGATATGAAGATGCATTTGGTCTGCGGGCCACGTGCCCTGAATACATTTTCCTGCCATGTGTGCCCGCCAGGCATAATCCAATGCATCTGTTAGTGTCTGCCTGGCTGTGGGTAAAGTGAAAGGCTGTCCCTTGTTGCGGTGACAGGCCAGTGCCCACCATCGAAACTCCTGTTGCCAGCAGGGAATAATTCTTTCCAGGCTGTGGCAATGTTGAATCCAAACACTTTTTAGATACCATTGTAGCTTCCTCATATGCAGTCTTGCATATGGAATAAGCAGGATGCAGGATGCCATGAAGCCCAAAGCCTGCAGAATTTTTCTTGCAGGTAGCTGGGTCTTTGTTGCAATCATTTGAAAGTAATGAGTCAGTTGCCTTTGCTTGCCTGGCGTGAGATTAGCCATCTGGGTAGTTGTATTTAAGCTTGCACCCAGGAATATTATCTCTTGAAAGGGCACTAGTTTTGATTTCTATTTGTTTACTGTGTACCCTACACAAATTAGTAATCTTTTTACAAACGCCAGATGCTTTAGTAGAATATCCTTGCTCTCTGTTTGAATAAGGCAGTCGTCCAAGTAGAGGTCTGCAAAATGCAATTACTTGTGCCAGGCATTTTGTGAAGACCCTGGGCGCAGTAGATAAGCCAAAGGGCAGTGCAGAGAATTGGTAATGCATTGAGCCAGCTATGAATCTGAGGTATCTCCTGCAAGACTGTCTGATTGGGACATGCAGGTATGCCTCTGAGGTCCAAAGTAACTAGCCAAGCCTTCTTGCCCAGCATGGGTAGAAGTTGCTGCAGTGTCAACATTTTGAATTTTGGCACATCCAGGAAAGTATTTAGAATTGACAGGTCCAGTATTGGTCTCCAGGCTTTGTCCTTTCTGGGTACCAAGAAAAGTCTTGAGTAAAATCCTTGCTCCTGTTCTTGCTGTGGTACTTTTTGAATAGCCCTCATGTCCATGAGAGCAGAAATTTGTTTTTGTGCCTCTGCCCATTGATTTTGTGGCAGGTCTGGCATACCTTTTGACCTTGGTAGGGTGTGAAAGTGGAACCTGTAACCCTGAGAAACAATATTTAGTACCCATTTGCCCTGGGTGATCATGTGCCAATTTTGTGAGAACAGTGCTAGTTTTCCCCCCAAGGGTGCTGCCAAAAGGCAAGTGCTTGGCATTTGTAGAAGAAAGTCATTGGGACAGTTTCCTATAAGGTTGTGATTTGTCTTCTCCACCTTTGGGGGTTGAAGCACCCCATTGTTTAGGTCTGTATGATCCTTGGGGCTGAGATCTGTCTGTATCTGCCTTTGTGGCCTGTCTGACACTGGAAAGGACCAATTTGTAGAAGGCCAGTTCCTGCTAAATCTAGGTGGCTGAACCTGTAAGAAATACTTTACTGTCTGCATTGATTTTGCTTTATCCTCCATTTTCTTTAACACCTCTTCTGCCTTAACACCAAACAAAATATCATGCTGTAATGGAGCATCCAATAATTTTGCCTTAACATGATCAGGTAAAACTCTGTTCTTTTAACCAAACATGCCTTTGAATGACAGAACCTGTAACTGCGGCTCTGCAAGATGCCTCTAATGAATCAAAACCACATTGCAAAGTATGCTTTCCCACTTGTTCAGCTGCATGTAACGAATCCTGCATTTCCTTGTTCTTAGGACATTCAGAACTTGTAAGCATTTTCTGTTTTAGCAAAGACATTAGGTATTGTTAATATTTGAGCATGTGAAACTGGCAGTTTAAAGTCGTTACAGCTAAAGTAGCAGAGGTGTAAACGTTTTCCCCCCATCTATCCAGTGCTCTAGAATCCCCATCAGAGGGAGCAGGGTTTTTTGCTATAGAAGCCTTGGCCCCTTTGGGACCCTGAGAAATAGTTTCTGGATCAGCAGCAGGGTTTTTATAAAGAAATTTATGAGCATCTGGAACCCTGTAGTACCTATCTGGCTTAACTGGTGCAGGGGGAGGGGGGGGGGCAAAGAATCAGGAGTCAAACTGGATTCAGAAAAAACAACAATATCTAGTACAGGGGGGATAGCAAGAGGCCTGTGCTGAGGCAATAAAAGAAAGTCTCCAAGCCTTTTCTTGGATTCTGAATAATCCTGGCTCTCCCAATGGAAATGTTCCCTCATGGTGTGCAGGGTTTCCCCAAAAGAGTAGTCCTCAGGAGGAGAGGCTGAAGGGATAGATTTCTTCAGCATCAGAGTCCTCATAGGGAGGAAGAGAATATCCCTGTTCTGAAGAGGAATCAGAAGAGATAGAAACCTGGTCAGAGGAGTCATAGTCAGTGTCTTGCCTAGGCCTTTTATCAGGAGGGGGATGGGAGCCCCTGATCAAAGTAATTAGGTCCTCTGCCATTTTGAGCATCCGTTTCTTTGGCATGGATGACGGTGTTTTAGACTTTGCCTTAGCTGCTGAAGAGGTCTTGATAGTAAGCTGTGTAGGTCTGAAAACACCCTCAAAAGCCGATGCCTGCTCAGCGGCTCTGGACCCATTCTGAGGGAATTGTTTCCGTAGGCCCAATACCTTGAGTTTCCAAAGGCTTAGCGGTCTCCACGTGGGAGTCTGAGGCAGCCTGTGGCTCTGAGGTAGCGGGTATCAGGGGCTGCGAAAGCGCCTCACTGAAAACCGGCGACTGGCCTAGAAGAGGCTTCGCCGGTTTTGGACCTCGGATGTCTGTCTTTTTCTTTGTCCTTGCGCTTTTTATGGACTCCAGTCGTTGGTTGTTCCGACAGCATTATATAGTTAAACCTATGACCAAAGTAATGAAATGCGAAATCGAACCTACACTTAATAGTGCGTTGGTTAAATCTAGCACAAAACCGACAACTAGCAATGTCGTGGTCAGGGCCTAGGCAAGGAATACAGTAAGAATGAAAATCCTTATGAGGTATTTGCTTCCCACAAGAAATACTGACATCGGACTGGAGCAAGAAAAAGCTTCCCCAATGGGATACTTAGCTTTAGTGAAGACTTCGAATCTGAAATTCAAATTCGAAAATCTCAGGAGTCGGCCAACCGGCACTTGTGAAAGTACAGTTTTGTACCTACCATAAATGTAGATGTTAGTCTACACCCTGCTGCAGTCATTACAGCAGGGTTATCCCGTCGTCAGGCAGTCCCGCAGTCGGCCGGAATTCCAAAGTCTTGGTCCGGCGTCGGTTGTTGTCGCTTCTTCCCTGACGTCAGTGCGCCAGGGGTATATATAATGCAACCAACGCCATTTTCTTCAGTTTTTCTTGCCCCAGATGTCAGGTGCCCCCAAAAAGGTGGTCAGTACTTAGTACCAAATTGAGTAAACTTTGCACAAACACAAAATCCCTTCAGCTATAAGCAAATGCATCAGGAAGGTATTGTAGATATGTAGCCAGGTAGATAAGAGGGTAACCTGGACTGCAGCAGGGTGTACACTCGAACATCTACATTTATGGTAGGTACAAAACTGTACTATGTTCATTGTGTTACCCTGCTGCAGTCATTACACTTGGGTTGAATCCCAAAGCTAAGGATGGGTGGAGGAATCATAGAGGGTTAGAGGAGGCTAGAAGGCCCTGCAGAACTGCAGTGGCGAAGCCCGCCCTAGTCTTAGAGTAAAGTGGTAAGTGATAGTGTTTGGTAAAGGTGTGTACTGAACTCCAAGTTGCAGCTTCCAAAATCTCGGTTGGAACCCCCCTGAGAAAGGCTGTAGAAGTAGCTGTTGCCCTGGTAGAGTGGGGCCTAATGGTAGCAGGAATTGGTTTTCCATGATGGGTATAGCAGAAACGTATGCAATGACCTATCCATTTGGAAATGGTTTGTTTTGATATAGCCTTCCCTTGTGAAGCTGTAGCATAGGATACAAAGAGCTGGTCAGATTTTCTGAAAGCCTTAGTTTTGTCCAAGTAGTAACGAAGTTGCCTGAGAAAGTCCAAGGAATGCAGGAGTCTCTCACCTTTGTTCTGTGGATTTGGGAAGAAGGTGGGTAAGTGGATGGTTTGATTTAAAGCCACACTGGAAACCACCTTAGGCATAAAGGAAGGATTAGTTCATAGAGAAACTCTGTCTTGATGAAAAATGAGGAAAGGTTCCACTGCCATTAGTGCCTGTAGCTCTGACACTCTTCTAGCTGAAGTTATTGCTAGCAACAAGGCGGTCTTCCATGATAGGAACTGTATATCTGCAGAGAAAGCTGGTTCAAAAGGAGGCAGCGTTAGTTTTTCCAGAACAAAATTGAGGTCCCATGTTGGTGTAGGTGCTCTCCTGGGTGGCCTAATGTTTTTTACCCCTCTGAGGAACTGCCTTAGGAGTGGATGCGAAAATAAGGGTGGATCCGTGTTGTAGTGGGCTGAAACATGGATTTTAATGGAGGAGAAAGAAAGTCCTTTGTGCAACATCTCAGTCAAATACTGTAGAAAGTGAGGCATGTGAGGCTGAATTGTGTCTTGGCCTTTAGTTTGGTTCCAGGCACAAAACCTTTTCCATTTGTCCGAATAAGCCTTCCTGGTGCTCGGCCTCCTAGCTTCCAGAATAACATCCATAACTGCTTGGGAAAGAGGAGCTGGCTGAATGCTTAGTTGATTTGCCATGCAGCCAGATTTAAGGTTTTGAGGTGGCTGTGAAGAATCTGATTGTTTTGTTGTGTGAGCAAATAGGAAATACCATTGCTGGCATGGCCAGTCTGGGGCTATGAGAATCAGTCGTGGTCTCTCCTTTTTGACTTTCAGAAGTACCTTTGTGAGGAGAGGCAATGGAGGGAAGGCATATACTGTCAGGTTTTTCCCCACTGAAAGAGAGTGCGTCCACTTTCCAAGCTTGATGGTGAAGTGTCCTTGTACAAAATTTTGTTAGTTTTAAGGACTGGAAAACAAGTCTATGTCTGGAAGGCCCCATTTTTGAGTTATCATTGTAAATACTTGTGGATCTAGTTTCCACTCGTGGGGATCCATGATGTTTCTGCTGAGGTCGTCTGCCAATGCATTCTTCTTTCCTGGCAGGAATTGAGCTTGTAACTGAACTTGGTAAGCCAGAGCGGTGTTCCATAACATCATTGCTTGCCTGCATAGAGGGTAGGAGTGAGTACCCCCTTGTTTATGTACCACATTACTGTGGTGTTGTCCGTCTTTATTGTAAGTTGTCCTGGATGTAATAGATTCTTGAAGGCTGTCAGAGCTTTCTGTACAGCTAGTATCTCTTTTTGATTGATGTGCAGATTCCTTTGATCTGCAGTCCATACGCCTTGAACGCACTGTCCAGCCATGTGTGCCCCCCAGGCATAGTCTGATGCATCTGTTGTGATAGTTTGCCTGGCTGGGGGCAAGGTGAAAGGCTGACCCTTGTTGAGGTGACATGCCTGTGACCACCATAGAAACTCCTGTTGTAGGTAGGGAATGAGAGATATCATTGTGTCCAAGCTGTGGCTGTGTTGAGACCATACGCTTTTTAAGTACCACTGTAATTTCCTCATATGCAGCTTTGCAAATGGTATTAGTAGTATGCAAGATGCCATGAAGCCCAAGGCCTGCAGAATTTTTCTTGCAGTTAATGGAGTCTTTGTTGCCATTGTTTTGAAATATTGAGTCAGTTGTAGTCGTTTGTCTGGTGTCAGATAAGCCTTCTGGGCCATTGTATTCAAGCTGGCACCCAGGAATGTCATATTTTGTGAGGGTACTAGTTTTGACTTCTTTTCGTTTACTGTGTACCCCAGGCAATTTAGTAGATGTTTTACAAAAGCCAGATGTAAGAGAATGTCCTTGCTTTCTGCTTGGATGAGGCAGTCGTCCAGGTATGGGTATATTTGAATTCCTCTTTGTCTGCAGTATGCAACTACTGGTGCCAGGCATTTTGTGAAGACTCTGGGCACAGAAGATAAGCCAAAGGGCAGTGCAGAGAATTGGTAATGGGTTGAACCTGCAATGAAACGGAGGTATCTTCTGCAACTTTGTCTGATAGGGACATGCAGGTATGCCTCTTTGAGGTCTAATGCTTCCTTGCCCAACATGGGAAGAAGCTGCTGTAGTGTTAGCATCTTGAATTTGGGTACTTGTAGGAAGGTATTTAGAATTGAAAGGTCCAGAATTGGTCTCCAGGCATTGTCCTTTCTGGGCACTAGAAAGAGTGAGTAAAATCCTTGACCTTGTCCTCGAGTAGGTACCAGTTAAATGGCTCTCATGTCCATGAGAGCTGTAATTTGTTTTTGTGCCTCTGCCCATTGATTTTGTGGCAGGTTTGGCATTCCTCTTTTCATTGGCAAGGTGTGAAAATGGAATCTGTATCCTCGTGAAATTATGTCTAGGACCCATTTGTCCTTTGTGACAATGTGGCAGTTGTCTGCAAAAAGTGTGAGTTTTCCCCCCAAGGGGGCTGCCAAGAGAGTGTTGCTTGGCCAGATGAGGTGCAAGTCACTGAGTTTTGCCTTCTGGTAGATTGGGACCTGTCTTCTCCTCCCTTCTGTGTTGTACTGCCCCATTGGCGAGGTTTGTACTGGGCTTGTGGTTGTCCTCTGCCTCTTGGACGTCTGTATTTACCCCTCTGTGGTCTGTCAGTAGCTGGAAAGGACCAATTTTTTTTGGCCAGTTTCTGCTGAAGCGAGGGGGCTGTACCTGTAGGAAATCTTTGACTGTCTGCATAGATTTTGCCTTATCCTCTATTTTCTTTAAGACTTCTTCTGCTTTAACTCCAAAAAGAACATCCTGCTGTAAGGGAGCATCTAGAAGCTTTGCTTTAACATGATCAGGCAGAGTTTGTTCCTTTAACCAAGCATGCCTACATATAACAGACCCAGTGACAGCTGCTCTGCAGGAGGCCTCCAAAGAATCAAACCCACATTGTAAAGTATGTTTGCCCACCTGTTCAGTTGCAAGCAACAGATCCTGCATTTCTTTCAATTCAGACTGTTGAGGGAGAGTGGTCACTCTTTGCTTTAACTGAGAGATTAGAAATTGCTGATACTTAAGCATGTGAAATTGGCAATTTAGTGCCCTCATAGCTAGAGTGGCTGAGGTGTAAACCTTTTTCCCCCACCTGTCTAGTGCTCTGGAATCCCTCTCAGAGGGTACAGGATTTTTAGCCATGGAAGCCTAAGCCCCTTTGGGACCCTGGGAGACTGTCTCTGGGTCAGCAACAGGGCTTTTATAAAGAAATTTGTGGGAATCAGGCACTATAGTATCTGTCAGGCTTGGCCGGAGCAGGAGGTGGAGGTAGAGAGTCTGGGTTCAAACTGGATTATAAGTAAACATCATCCACAATATCTAAAACTGGTGGGATGGCAAGTTGTCTGTGCTGGTGGAGTAAAAGAAACTCTGAGCCTTTTCTTAGAGTCAGAGTACTCCTGACCTTCCCAGTGAAAATGTTCCCTCAGTGTGTAAAGTTTCCCCAAAGGAGTAGTCTTCAGGAGGAGAAGCTGAGGGAGGAATCCTCAGCATCAGAATCCTCATAAGGGGAGAAGGAGTAATCTTGGTCCTCAGAGGAGTCTGAAGAAATGGACACTTGTTCAGAGGATGCATAATCTTCCTCTTGTCTAGGCCTTTTTTCAGGAGGGGGCTGGGAACCCGATTAAAGAGATCAAATATTCAGCCATTTTGAGCATCTGTTTCTTAGGCATGGGGCCTTGAACAGGGGACTGAAGTGCAGTCCTTTTAGATTTAAATTTAATAGGAGTCTTCATCTTAGGATACATTTTAAATGGTGAGCGTCGGTCTGAAAATGCCTTCAGAAACAGATGGCGTTTCTGCAGCACCGACATCTTTTTCAGCATTGTCGTCGGTAGGGCCTGAACAAAATGGCTGCGTCGGCCTGGTACATTCCGTCAAAAGTTCCAAAGCAGTCTCGGGTTCCAGATCTGCGGTAGTCAGGGGCTGCGTCGGAGCCTCACTGAGGACCGGAGACCGGACCAGCCGAGGCCTCGGAATCTGGTTTAGGCCTGGGCTGTCTGTCCTTATCCTTGCATTTTTTTGTGCACACCGGTAGTCGGTTGCTCCGATGGCATAGTGTAGTTACATTTTCTACCGAAGTAGTGTCGTGTGAAATCAAAGCGTCTTTTAATAGTACGCTTATTAAACCTAGCACAAAAACGACAACTAGTGACGTTGTGGTCTGGGCCTAGGCAAGGTATGCAATAAGAATGAAAATCCTTATGAGGTATTTGCTTCCCACAAGAAATACAATTGTTTTTTTCTGACATCGGTCTGAGGCAAGAAAAGTTTCCCCAACGGAGTACTTAGCTTTATAGAAGACTTCGGTCTAAAATTTGAATTTGAAAATCTCAGGAGTCGGCCGACCGGCACTTGCGAACTGCTTCTGCTTCGGGCACCGCGCGGCAAGAAAGACTGAAGAAAATGGCATCGGCTGCATCTTGTATACCCCTGGTGCACTGACATCAGGGGAAGAGGCGACAGCAACAGATGCTGAACCAGGACTTTGGAATTCAGGCCGACTGCGGGCAGCCTGCCAGCAGGATAACCCAAGTGTAATGACTGCAACAGTGAAACACAATGAACATCTACAGAGTTCAGAATCACAGGAAATATTTTAAAACATTGCAGGACCGTCACAAATAAAGTACAGAAAATGTCTAAACTAATCTTTACTATATCCCTGTATCTAAAAGATATTACTGTACCCTAGACTTACTTACAGAGCAACGTGCAGGCAGAAGTACTGACGATGGATGCTTCCAGGTCAAAGACAAGATACAAAAGGCAGTCTTTCTCAGAGAGAGTTCTTAAATCACTATCAAACATTACTCTTGGGTCAACTAGGATGACATCACTTTGTCACCTGCCTTCAGTTCCCAGGCTAACAGGTACCAACAGAATTTTATCATTTCTATGCGAGAAGTACACATCTCTCAAATGTGCAGCTGCTAGGAAGCAATACATTTTAAACCTAGTAATTAAAATTACTTTCAAGACAACAGAAAAACTTCTAGCTCTAAACACTGTGTCTGCTTGCTGCATTGAAATGGAGATAACGCAATAGTAAAACATTTTGAATCAAATTTTCTTGTAGTTTTGCAAGTTAACTCTGCACGTTCCAGCTCCTACTGTTAAAACATACATTTGCACACACATACAGTTTATGCACATTTCTGTTCTTTTCCAGTAGGGTACACTTGTGGTTACATTCTAGAAGCTCAGTACATAACATACAGTTCTGTATAAAATCACAGCAATATTCACAAATGACATAGAATTATTTACAAAATTCCAGCTAGCTGAGCTGGCAGCATTACAACAGGAATAAAGAAGGAGATGCCATTCTAGACTTCTGTCTGGCAAATGTCTTGACAGTCGTCAACACATGGTTCCTGGGACCACACAGGTGGGGTAACACCAATAAAGAAGGAGATGCTATTCTAGACTTCTGTTTGGCAAATGGCTGGATAGTAGCCAGCACATAGTTCAGAAAGAGAGAGAGAGAGAGTCATAACATCACATTCAAGAATGGCCAACATGCAACTCAGGGGGACTTCCTCCTAGTAAAGAAAGGGCTCAGAGGTAGAATCAGTCATTGCAAAGTCATCCCCAGCGAAATAATCTGTCTACAGCATAAACCACTGGTTGCCACAATCAGAGGCATGCAATAGTCAGAGAAGGCTCTAAGGTCAAGACAGACCAGGTTGAAGAACTGAAAGTTGCCTGGAGGGAAAATACAACAGTTTAAGGAATTACTCAGGCCTCTAGCATCCCAGGAAGAGGAATCAGGTGGAGCTGAAGAATAACGGCAGTGCCTCAAAACAGAAAGTGCAAAAACTACAAAACAGGTATTTGTCTGAGCCAGTTACGGAAATAAGGTACACAGGGAAAGATGGTGGTGGAATGCAGAAGTCCAGGAAGTCATCAAAAGTTGCAACAAAGAACAGGGCATCAGAGGCACTCTACCAGCTTCTAGAAAGTGATTTCGGTAGGTGGCACAAAAACTATATAAGGTTGCAACACAAAAACAGAAAGATAAAGAAGGCAGACACTCTTCATAAGGGATGCCAGCAACAACCTGCTCACAAGTCCACAGGACATCAAAGGAAGATGGAAGGAGTACTTTCAGCAGCTTCTGAATGAAGAAAACCCCAGAGAAGCTGCACTGCCTGATGAGAGAAGAGGAGCCCACCTTAGAAATATGAGAAGCACTTAGGAAAATGTAGTGAAGGTAGCAGGCTTAGATAAGGTCGTAGCAGAAATGATAAACGTGCTGGATGAGATGGGGGAGAAAAGTACAGCTGTGTACCTACCAAGTGTATTCACTGTTGCAGTCATTACACTTGGGTTATCCTGCTGGCAGGCTACCCGCAGTCGGCCTGAATTCCAAAGTCCTGGTCCGGTGTCTGTTGCAGTCATCTCTTCCCTGACGTCAGTGCGCCAGGGGTATACAAGATGCAGCCAATGCCATTTTCTTCAGTTTTTCTTGCCTCAGATGTCAGGTGCCCCAAAAGGGTAGGCTAAAAACATTGCTTATAAAAAGCATGCACTAAAATAAACAATACCTTCATCTACAAGCAAATACACCACATAGGTTGCATAGAATAGAATACAGAAGTACAGATAAGTCCCAGCAAAGAAAGGGTGGGTGGGTAACCTGGACTAAAACAGTGAATACACTCCAACATCTACATTTATGGTAGGTACACAACTGTACTATGTTCGTAGTATTTCACTGTTGCAGTCATTACACTTGGGTTGAATCCCAAAGCTGAGGTTGGGCGGCTGGGTCTAAACAGAATTAGGAGAGGCTATGAGGCCCTGCAGAACTGCAGTGGCAAAGCCTGCTCTGGATTTAGAGTAAAGAGGTAAGTTGTACTGCTTGGTGAAAGTGTGCACTGAACTAAGTTGCAGCTTCCAAAATTTCCTTGGTTGGTACTCCTCTGAGAAAGGCTGCTGAAGTGGCTGCTGCCCTGGTAGAATGTGGCCTAATATTCTTGGGCACTGACTTGCCATGCTGTGCATAGCAGAAACAAATAGTGCCCTATCCATTTTGAAATAGTCTGCTTTGAGATAGCCTTTCCTTGTGATCCTGCAGCATATGCTACAAACAGTTGCTCAGTTTTTCTGAAAGCTTTTGTCTTGTCCAAGTATAAGCGTAGCTGCCTGTGTATGTCCAAAGAATGTAGAAATCTATCCCCTTTATTCTGGGGATTTGGATAAAATGTTGACAAATTAATGGTTTGGTTAAGAGCCACACTGGATACTACCATTGGCATAAATGTTGGGTTTGTCCTTAGAGAAACCCTGTCCGGATGAAAAATAATGAAAGGTTCCACTGCCATTAAAGCCTGAACTCAGACTCTTCTTGCTGAAGTTATTGCTAGGAGCAGAGCAGTTTTCCAGGATAAGAATTTTATATCAGCTGTATTGGCTGGCTCAAAAGGAGGCAGTGTGAGCTTTTCTAAGACAAAGTTGAGGTCCCATGTAGGTATTGGTGCTCTCCTTGGGGGTCTTGTGTTTTTTGCCCCTCTGAGGTACTGTCTTAGCAGTGGATGAGAGAAAATAGGAGGTTCCGTATTGTAATGAGCTGAAATGGCAGAGGCATGGATCTTAATTGAGGAGAAGGATAGGCCTTTGTCCAGCATCTCCGTTAGGTATTGTAAAATCTGAGGAATATTCGGGTCAAGTGGCTCAAGTCCTTGTGCCCGGCTCCAAGCACAGAATCTCTTCAAGTTTTATGCATAAGATTTCCTGGTGCTGGGCCTCCTGGCTTCCAAAATGACATCCATAACGGCTTTAGAGAGAGGTGTGTTCTGAGTGGCTATACTATCTGCCATGCAGCCAGATTTAAGGTTCTGAGTTGAGTCAGAAGATGAGGAAATTGACCAGGTTGGGCCTTGAGACAAGCTCTTTAGGATTGGGTACCAGTGCTGACATGGCCAGTCTGGGGCAATCAGAATCATTTTTGGCTTCTCTTGTCTGACTTTTATGAGCACCTTGGGAAGGAGAGGCAGTGGTAGAAAGGCATAAACTGTTCGGGTTTTCCAGCTGAATGATAGAGCATCCACTTTCCACACTTGTGAGTGATAAGTCCTTGTGCAGAATCTCTGCAGTTGGCAGTTGTGAGGGGAGGCAAAAAGATCTATGTCTGGGCATCCCCATTTCCTTGTAATCATGCTGAAGACCAGTGGATTTAGTTTCCCCTCGTGAGGGTACATGAGGTTTCGGCTTGGGTCTACCAGCGTATTTTTCTTTCCTGGCAGGAATTGTGCCTGTAGATGTACTTGATAGGTCAGTGCTGTGTTCCACAAAGTCATGGCTTGCCTGCAGATGGGGTAGGAATGTGTGCCCCCTTGCTTGTTTACGTACCACATAACTGTAGTATTGTCCGTCATTAGTAATAGTTGCCCTGGCTGTAGTAGGTCCTTGAAGGCTGTCAGGGCATTCTATACAGCTAACATCTCTTTTTGATTGATGTGAAGATACATTTGGTCCGCGGGCCACGTGCCCTGAATACATTTTCCTGCCATGTGTGCCCCCCAGGCATAATCCGATGCATCTGTTACTGTCTGCCTAGCTGTGGGTAAAGTGAAAGAATGTCCCTTGTTGTGGTGACAGGCCAGTGCCCACCATCGAAACTCCTTTTGCAGGCAGGAAATAAGAGTTATTACTGTTTCCAGGCTGTGGCAATGTTGAGTATAAACACTTTTTAGATACCATTGTAGCTTCCTCATATGCAGTCTTGCATATGGAATTAGCAGGCTGCAGGATGCCATGAAGCCCAAAGCCTGCAGGATTTCCCTTGCAGGTAAGCTGGGTCTTTGTTGCCATCATTTGAAAGTAATGAGTCAGTTACCTTTGGTTGTCTGGCGTGAGATAAGCCATCTGGGCAGTTGTATTTAAGCTTGCACCCAGGAATATTATCTCTTGAGAGGGCGCTAGTTTTGATTTCTTTTCGTTTACTGTGTACCCTAGGCAAATTAGTAATCTTTTTACAAACGCCAGATGCTTTATTAGGATGTCCTTGCTCTCTGCTTGAATAAGGCAGTCGTCCAAGTAGGGATATATTTGAATTCCTTCTTGTATGCAAAATGCAATTACTGGTGCATTTTGTGAAGACCCTGGGCACAGTAGATAAGCCAAAGGGCAGTGCAGAGAATTGGTAATGCATTAAGCCAGCTATGAATCTGAGGTATCTTCTGCAAGATTGTCTGATTGGGACATGCAGGTATGCCTCTTTGAGGTCTAAAGTAACTAGCCAAGCCTTCTTGCCCAGCATGGGTAGAAGTTGCCGCAGTGTCAACATTTTGAAATATCCAGGAAAGTATTTAGAATTGACAGGTCCAGTATTGGTCTCCAGGCTTTGTCCTTTCTGGGTACCAATTAAAGTCTTGAGTAAAATCCTTGCCCCTGTTCTTGCTGTGATACTTTTTGAATAGCTCTCATGTCCATGACAGCAGAAATTTGTTTTTGCGCCTCTGCCCATTGATTCTGTGGCAGGTCTGGCATACCTTTTGACCTTGATAGTGTGTGAAAGTGGAACCTGTAACCCCGAGAAACAATATTCAGTACCCATTTGTCCTGTGTGATCATGTGCCAATTTTTGGCGCTAGTTTTCCCCCCAAGGGTGCTGCCAAAGGTAAGTGCTTGGCATTTGTAGAGGGAAATCATTGGGAATGTTCCCTATAAGGTTGTGATTTGTCTTCTCCGCCTTTGGGGGTTGAAGCACCCCATTGTTTAGGTCTGTATAAGCCTTGGGGCTGAGATCTGCCTCCGTGGCCTGTCTGACACTGGAAAGGACCAATTTTTAGACGGCCAGTTCCTGCTAAATCTAGGTGGCTGAACCTGTAAGAAATCCTTTACTGTCTGCATTGATTTTGCTTTATCCTCCATTGTCTTTAACACCTCTTCTGCCTTAACACCAAACAAAGTATCATGCTGTAATGGAGCATCCAATAATTTTGCTTTAACATGATCAGGTACACTTTGTTCTTTTAACCAAGCATGCCTCTGAATGACAGAGCCTGTCACTGTGGCTCTACAAGAAGCCTCTAATGAATCAAAAGCACATTGCAAAGTATGCTTTCCCACTTGTTCAGCTGCATGCAATAAATCCTGCATTAATAAATCCTGCATTTCCTTATTGTCAGGACATAGCTTGTAAGCATTTTTGTTTTAGCAAAGACATTAGGTATTGTTGATATTTAAGCATGTGAAACTGGCAGTTTAAAGCCCTTACAGCTAAAGTAGCTGAAGTGTAAACCTTTTTCCCATCTATCCAGTGCTCTAGAATCCCTATCAGAGGGAACAGGGATTTTTTTGCAGTGGAAGCCTTGACCCCTTTGGGTCCCTGGGAAATTGTTTCTGGGTCAGCAGAAGGGTTTTTACACAGAAATGTAGGAGAGTCTGGGACCCTGTAGTACCTAGCTGGCTTGACTGGTGCAGGGGGTAATGAATCAGGAGAAAAACTGGATTCAGAAAAAAACATCAATATCTAGCACAGGGGGAATAGCAAGGGGCCTGTGCTGAGGCAGTAAAAGAAAGTCTCTGAGCCTTTCTTGGATTCTGAATAATCCTGGCTCACCCAATGGAAATGCTCCCTCATGGTGTGCAGGGTTCCCCAAAAGAGTAATCCTCAGGAGAGGCTGAAGGGATAGAGATTCTTCAGCATCAGAGTCCTCATAGGGAGGAAGAGAATATCCCTGTTCTGAAGAGGAATCAGGAGTCATAATCAGTGTCTTGCCTAGGCCTTTTATCATGAGGGGGATGGGAGCCTCTGATCAGAGTAATTAGGTCCTCGGCTATTTTAAGCATCTGTTTCTTTGGCATGGATGACTATCCAGGAGAATGCTGTACTTGTTTCTTTGTCTTTAATGGTGTTTTAGACTTTGCCTTGGCTGCTGAAGTAGACTTGATAGTAAGCTGTGAAGGTCTGAAAACACCCTCAGAAGCAGATGCCTGCTCAGCGGCTCTGGACCCATCTGAGGGAATAGTCTCCGTAGGCCCAATACCTTGAGTTTCCAGAGGCCTGGTTGTCTCCACATGGGAGTCGGAGGCGGACTGTGGCTCTGAGGTAGCGGATGCGAAAGCGCCTCACTGAGAACCGGCGACTGGCCTAGAAGAGGCTTTGTCGTCAGTTTTGGACCTCGGATGCCTGTCCTTTTCTTTGTCTTTGCGATTTTTATGAATTCCGGTCGTTGGTTGTTCCAACGGCATTATGTAGTTAAACCTTCAGCCAAAGTAATGTAAAGCAAAATCAAACAGACACTTAGTGTGTTGGTTGAATCTAGCACAAAACAGACAACTAGCAACGTCGTGGTCAGGGCCTAGGCAAGGAATACAGTAAGAGTGAAAATCCTTGAGGCATTTGCTTCCCCACAAGAAATACAATTGTTAACTTTTACGGACATCGGTCTGGAACAAGAAAAAGTTTCCCCAACGGGGTACTTAGCTTTACTGAAGACTTATGAGATTTTCAAAACCGAATTTCAAAAACAGAATTTCAGAACTGGAGTCGGCGACCGGGACTTGTGAACTGCTTTTGCTTCGGGCACCGCACGGCAAGAAAGACTGAAGAAAATGGTGTCAGCTGCATCTTATATACCCCTGGCGCACTGACATCAGGGAAGAGGTGACAGCAACCGATGCCAGACCAGGACTTTGGAATTCAGGCCGACTGCGGGTAGCCTACCAGCAGGATAACCCAAGTGTAATGACTGCAACAGTGAAACACGATGAACATCTGCTCCTTAGGCTACTCATAGCAGTGAGTACAGAAAAGCATATCCTAGACGACTGGAGAACAAGCATACTTGCGCTTGTGTACAAGAACAAAGGGGACATCCACAACTGTGGGCAGTACAGACAAACTGCTGTCACATTGCATGAAAGTTCTGGGTAGACTGATAAATGGATACACACAATAGAAGAAAGATGGGAGAAGAGCAGTTCGCATTTATATCAGAATGCAGCCCAACTGACCAGATGTTTGCAGCGAGACAGACAGTTGAGAATTAGCTACAAGAGTCCAACTAGGCATTCCTAGATTTGGAGAGAAGATATGACAAGGTCCAAAGAAAGCTAATTTGGGCAGTACTGCAGTGGTTCAAAGTCCCAGAAACACTGGCAGAATTAGTGCAGGCTATGCAGCAAATTGGGGAAAATCAGAAGAAACTGAGAACTGAGCTAGAAGGGAAGATAATGAAACAGGTTAACAGCTTCAAGTATCTTGGAGGGATGGTTGATGAGAAGGAAAGTGCGACTTCAGAGGTCAAAGCTAGAATCAGAGGAGATGCAGCCAGCTGGAGATGTAGTACAGAAACCTGGGCAGTAAAGGCAGAGCAGATGAGAACAAGAGAAGTGCATGAGAAGGGTGGTAGAATGCACACTGTGGGACAGAAAGAAATGAGGACATAGCAGAAGCCAAAGTAGCTCCAACTGAAGAGAAGATCAAAGAAAACAGATTTCTGTGATTCGGGCACATGTGCAGAAAAGCAGGAGACAATATGGTGAAGATTTGGGACAGACACGAAGAAAGTAAGAGAAAACAAGGGGTGGATCAACTGAGTGAGAGAAGATCTGCGACAGGCAGGCATGAGTGTCGGAGAAGGCAGGAGTGTGGTACTGAAATCGAGAGATGGCGACAGTTAACATGACACCCTGATCCAATGTTTAAAAAAAAATTAAATAAATAAAATAAAATAAATAAAAGGGGTCGATGATGATGAAGAATGTTTCCGAGTAGAGAATGAGAGACCTGGACAGTTTCCCCAAGCCCAAATTGGAATCAAATTCCAGAGGATGATGATGTTAGGTCCATTTTTTCTCTACAAACTACTGAATTTTTTCTCACATGTAACCTAGCAAGAGAAATCATGAGAATCAAATAAGCTATGACCCCTAAAATCATGAGGTATTCCCTTACAGAATTCAGACAGTGATTGCAGAAGTTCAGGAAAGTTTCCAAATAAAAATCTAACTTTTCCTGTGTAAGGCAAGTCTTTTGCGGAGAAGTCTCTATACGGCAGCTCAGAAACATAACCCTGTGTGACAGAGTCAATTAGGATTTTTGTACATTTAGGAATCCCAGATTAGCAAGAAAAGATCAAACCCATGTTAAGTACTCTTGTCATCCGGGAAAAACTCCACAAAGATATCAAAGTTGTATAAATAAGAACACCCTTGGAGCTGCACGTAACCCAAAGGGTAAGGCAGAGAGCTGATAACGTGACCAAAGACATTATCTGAGAATTTTCTTGATCTATGATATGATTAACACTCAAAGGGATGAGAAGTTAAGAGTCAGCATTTTGAATTTTGCTACTTTCCTTTCTCAATCTGTATGAGAAAGACAGAGAACTGGTCTCCATAAAAACTATCTTTGGAAGAAGAAACACCTTGGAATATAAACTCGCCTCTTTGATGTACAAGCACAACTTCTATGACTATAAGGGTGACTAAATGTTGAAGAACCGGAGGAGAAAAGTCTGTTTGGCTTGGAATTTGGCGAGGAATTAAGTTTCTCTTGAAGGAGGTATGTGTACCACTGTCAACTGTAACCCTCAACACCCAAGAGTCTGACATGATCTGTTGTCAAAGGGGAATGTAAACAATTAATTTCTGGACAGATTTAGAGAGATAGGGGATTGAATGTTGGCAAAAGTCAGTCAGTCATTCTTAAACATTAGACTGTCCCTTTTTGGGAATAATCCTTGCTCCTTATTGTCCCCCTCCCGACAGCTTTTTTTTTGCTTACAGTTTTCTTGAGGTGGCAGGAATTGCTTGTTTAGCTTTTTAAAACAGGATTTAGTAAATTTGTATGGGGAGCTTGAAACCCCCCCCCCCCCCGCCCCAAATTAAATGCCTCTTTCAAACAGAAGGGTCAAAACAAAACCTCCTTACCTAAAATGGAGTTTTAAATCCAGGACTTTACTTCATCCACAAACATTTGGTTACATACAGTTTTGAGGAGGTATGCCTGCGTAGCAGTATCAGTGGCCCAGGCACATTATTTGCACAATCATTCACACTCTTCAAAGCATGTTTACATACTTGTGAAAGATTACAAAACAGAATTCAGAGAGGAGATATCCTCATGAAGCAAAGTGAGGCAGAGTACTCCCTCAAGCAAAGTGAGGCAGAGTACTCCCTCAGACTGTCTGCACAAAACAGAATAAGCTTCCATACATGTGCCTGGTAGTTACGAATTTGATAATTTTCTCCTCTTCCACTCTACCTCATCTTACTAAATACATCCAATACCTTGCTTTCTTAGTCAATACCAACCCCTCAGTGTGGCCAAACAGTCTGTTCCCGGCTGGCAAAGATACAGAGACAGCATCTGAATTGGATACAAGATGAGACAACAAAAAAAGTGCATTCATTTGTAGGCAATTTATACATTCTAGTTGGGACTAAACAATGCGTTACGATTATTAAAGCAGTGTTAAATATATCATATTATAATATTGGCAAAGTGGGAGCGATGGGTGTAGAATGAGGCATATTCACTTGTAACATAACATATTACATCTCCTCAGTTCAGAGGGAGCACCCATTTGTTCCAATATAAATGCCTCATTTATCCCGGAAAAATTCCTACAAAAGAAGTTGGGAGAGGGACAATGTTTCCTCAGAAAGTACAGTGGTTTACACTTAACATAAATGTAGATGTTCCGAGTGTATTCACTGTTGCAGTCATTACATTTGGGTTATCCCTGCCAGGGTAGCCCTTGGCCGGCACGAATACCAGAGGTTTAGTATTTCTGCGTCGGTTGCAGTCGCTTCAGGACTGACATCAGTAGTATAAAAGTAAGGCAGCTGACACCATTACATCAGTTTTTCTTAACTGTCAAGAGCCCCCAAGTGGGAGCCAGGATATGGTGGAAGAACCCCACCAGTAGAAAGTAAATACCAAAAAGTTCCATATAAGCAGAGAGATGGAGGGAAACCAGTACTCCAACAGTGAATACACTAACATCTACATTTGTGGTAAGTGTACACAACTGTACTATGTTCTTTGTGTTTCACTGTTTTCAGACATCACATGTGGGTTGATTCCCCAAAGCTGAGGAAAAGGATGGAGGCAGTCAATTTGGAGAAGACATGCAGGTGGTAATGTTCGGTGAAAGTGTGAACAGATGTCCAGGCGGCAGTCTCCAGGATGTCCCTGGTGGGGACTCCGAGAAAAGCTGCTGAGATGGAGGCTGCTCTGGTGAAGTGAGTCCTCACCCCAACAGAAATGGATGCAGTGCACTACCCATTTGTAAATGGTTTGTCTTGAGATGGCTTTGCCCTCTGCCCCTGCAGCAAAGCTGGCCAGTAATTGATCAGTCTTTCTGAATGACTTAGTCCTGTCTAGATAGAATATGAGCGGTCTGTGCACATCTAGAGAGTGCAAGATACTTTCCCCCTTGTTTTGTGGGCAAGAGAAAAAGGTGGGCAAATGAATACATTGGAACCAGACACCACTTTGAGCATAAAAGATGGGTTAGTTCTGAGGGACACCCTGTCAGCATGGAAGATGATGAAGTGTTCTACAGCCATGAGTGCTTGTAGCACGGAGACTCTTCTGGCTGAAGTGATGGCCAGAAGAAAAGCAGTCTTCTAGGAGATATATTTTAACTCTGCTGAAGATGCTAGTTCAAAGGGGGGGGGGGGGCAGGGTAAGCTTTTGCAACACAAAGTTTAGGTCCCAAGCTGGGGTGGGTGCTCTTCTGGGTGGCCTCAAGTTGCTAGCCCCTCTTGGGAACCATTTGATCACAGGGTGCGAGAAAAGGGGTGCTCAGTGTGGAAATGAGCAGAGATAGCAGAGGCATGAATTTTAATAGAGGAAAAGGAGAGACCACTGTGTAGCAGGTCAGCTAGGTAATCCAGGATGAGAGGTAGGGAGGGCTGTGCCGTATCAGCTCCCTTAGCCTGAATACAGGTGCAGAACCTTTTCCATTTGTCAGCATAAGACTTTCTAGTGCTAGGGCATCTAGCCTCATGTAGAACGTCTAGAACCTGTTTACTGAGGTTGGCAGACTGATCAGAGGTCAGGGAATAAGCCAGGCTGCCAAGTTGAGGGTCTGCAATTGGGGATGCATGAATTCTCCTTCCCTCTGGGTCAGGAGGATTTGGGTCTGTAGGAGATGCCATGGTGGCATTGTTGACAGGCTGCACAGCAGTGGGTACCAGTGCTGGTGAGGCCAGTCTGGAGCAATCAGAATTGTCCTTGGTTTTTCCTCCCTAATTTTGAGCAGTACCCTGGTGATGAGAGGTAGTGGGGGAAATGCATAGACTGAGAGATTGACCCAGGGGAAGGATAGGGCATCCACTTTTCAAGCCATGTAGTGATGCTCCCTGGTGCACAAATTTTTGAGCTGATGGTTGGTGTGGGTGGCAAAGAGGTCGACCTTCGGGCTGCCCCATTTCTGAATTATCAGTGATAAGGTTCTTTGGTCTAGCTGCCACTCATGCGGGTCCAGAAGATTTATGCTCAAGTGGTCTGCCAGACAGTTTAGAAAGCCTGGCAGGAATTGTGCTAACAGGTGGAGTTGCATGGCAGAGGCTGTGTGCCAAAGGGTCATGGCCAGCCTGCATAGAGGGTAGGAGAGAGTTCCTCCCTGCTTGCTAATACACCACATCACAGTGTTGCTTGTTTTGATCAGGAGAGCCCCTGGGAAGAGAAAGGGCTTGAAAGCCGTCAATGGGTGGACAGCTAACATCTCTTTTTGGTTATGTGCAGATGGATTTGCTGTGGGCTCCATTGGCCCTGTATGCACCTGCCGTCCAGGTGTGCACCCCATGCATAGTCTGATGCGTCTGTGGCGAGGGTCTGGGCAGCGGGGGTTGGCGAGAAAGGTAGTCCCTTGTTGTGGGAGCGTGTTGCTGCCCAACAAAGAAAGTCTTTCCTTAAGCAAGGTATCACTGGTATGAGAGTTTCCATGTCTTGAGAGTGTTGACACCAAAGGCTATTTAGGTACCACTGTAGTTTCTTCATATGCAGTTTGGCATACGGAATGAGTAAAATGCAAGATGTCATGATCCCCAGAGCTTGCAGGATTTTCCTTGCAGATAACTGGGGTCTGGTGGCTAGTTGACAGAAGGCGGCTGTCAGGTAAGTTTGCTTTTCTAGTGTAAGGAATTCCATCTGGAATGCTGTGTCCAGGCTTGCTCCCATGAATATAATCCTTTGGGTGGGTACTAGTTTGGATTTCTTTTCATTGATAGTGTAGCCTAGGGAGGTCAGCAGGGACTTTACAAAGGCAGGTGTTTAATCAGCTTTTCCTGACTGACTGCCTGAATTAGGCAGTCAAAGTATGGGTAAATTTGGATATTCCTTTGTCAGTAAAAGGCAATGGTGGGAGCCAGACATTTTGTGAAAACTCTGGGAGCAGTAGATAAGCCAAAGGAAAGCACAGAGAACTTAAGTGCAGAGATCCTGCCCTGAAACGTAGATATTTCCTGCAGGATTCCCTGATAGAAATGTGGAGGTAGGCCTTTTAAGTCTAGGGTGGCTAGCCAAGCATTCTTTGTAAGCATGGGTAGGAGTTACTGGAGGGTGAGCATTTTAAATTTTGTTATCACCAGGAAAGTGTTTAGAAATGATAGAGCGGGGATGGGGCAACCAGGTGCCCTCTCTTCTGGGTATCAGAAAAAGTCTGGAGTAGAAACCTTAGCCTATCTGTTCTACAGGAACATGCTCTATTAACCTCAGAGAGCAGGGAAAGGACTTGCTTTTTCCCTCTGCCCACTGGCTTGGTGTTAGATCTGGGAACTCTTTTGGGGTTGGAAGAGAGTGTGGAATGAAAATATGCATCCCTGGAACACTATATTGAGGACCCAGCGGTCATTGGTAATGGTGGCCCAGGTGCTTGCATGGAAGGAGAGTTTTCCTCTTGGGGCAAGTGCAGATGGGCAGAGGGAGGGGGTGGGGGAAGAGAGTCATTGTGAGTTCTTATCGTGAGGAGTGGTTTAGAACTCCCTGGTTCTGAAGTGGAGGAACTCCACTGCTTTGATCTCTGCATTCCCTGTGGCTGCTGTCTTGAGTGGGGGGGGGGGGTCTGCTTCCCCCAGGGTCTGGGCTGAACTGACGGCAGGAAAGGACCAGTGCTTGGAGGGGCAATGCCTGCTGAACCTAGTTGGCCGAACCTGTAGGAAATCCTTAATCGTCTGCACAGATTTAGCTTTTTCTTCCATCTTTTTTAAGACCTCCTCTGCCTTGGTGCCAAATACGTTGTCTTTGTGCAAGGGGGCATCCAGTAATTTAGATTTGACATGGTCTGCCAAGGGCTGCTCCTTAAGCCAAGCATGCCTTCTAAGGACAGAACTGATGACTGCTGCCCTGCAAAAACCACAGTGTAAGGTGTGCTTAGTTACTTGACTTGCAGAATGCATTCATTCTTGTAACTCTAGATTATGCACAAGCAGGAAAAGAAGACACTTTTTTGTTTGAGGAGTTCCATGGTATGTTGCTGAAATTTCAGCATATGGAACTGACGATTTAGTGCTCTGATAGCAAGAGTAGCAGAAGTGTATACTTTTTTACCCCATCTGTAGTGCTCAGGAATCCCTATCCGAGGGGATGGGATTCTTAGCAGAGGTGGCTTTAATTCCTTTAGACCCCTGAGAAATTACCTCAGGGTCAGCAGTAGGATTTTTTAAAAAGAAATTTGTGAGAGTCAGGGACTCCTATACCAGTCAGGCTTTCTGGGAGCAGGAGGGAGGGTGTCAAGGAGTCAAAATGGATTCCAGGAAAACATCGTCCACAACATCCAGGACTGGGGGAATGGCCAGGGGCCTGTGCTGTGGAAGCTCTTAAGAATTCTCTGATTCTCTTTTTAGACTGAGGGTAGTCCTGACATTCCCACTGGAAATGCTCTCTTAAGGTATGAAGGGCTTCCCCAAAGGAAAAGTCCTCGGGTGGAGAGGCTGAAGGAATGGATTCCTCTGCATCAGAACCCTCATAAGTAGAGAGGGGTTGCATGTCTTCATATTCAGATGCATCAGAGTCATCAGACTCTTGTTCAGACAAAACTACAGGGGACAGATCTCTTTTCCTTTTGGAATGGGTAGCTTGGTTTCCCCTGATCAGCATGATAAGGTCTTCCACCATTTTAAGCATTTGAGACTGAGGCAAGGAAGCACGTGCCGGAGATTGGGTCGTCGATTTCTTAGGTGTAGTTCATACCCTGGGTGGTCGATTTCTTAGGTGTGGTTCGTACCGGGGCCTTAGAAAGTCAGTAGTTTTCGAAAAAACAGTAGACACGAAAGAAATTGTTGGTTTGTGTCAAGAATCGGTAGTACGAAGTACTTCCTTGGAAGTTGGTAGAGACAACCACAGGATCCTTAGTTGAAGAGTTTTGCGGCATACGAAAAGGTCTCGGTAGCAGCCTGCAAATCCACAGAAGCGGGCATAATGGGTTGGGAAAGTGCCTCAATGAGGACCGGAGAACTGACTACTAGTTTAACGGAAGTGTCATCAGTAGGTTTGGACCTGTGCGGTCCGTCTCTGTCTTTATCCTTTTTCTGAGAAGATCTGCTGTAAGCAAAAACATCTAGCTACAACAAGGGCCCAACGACATGTAGTTCTGGCATTAAACAAAGTACAAAAGCGACAGTGTGGAACGTCGTGGTCTGGGCCTAAGCACGTGACACAGTAAAAATGAAAGTCTTGGTGTGGTATTTGCTTTCCACAGGCAAGACGATTAACTTTTTCTGACATCAGTTAGAGCAAGAAAAAAGGATCCCCAAATGGGTACTTAGCTTTAGAAGACTTCAGCTTCAATTTGGAAGATGAAACTCAGGTAGCGGCTGACCGGCACTCATGCGAACTGCTTCGGGCTCCACGGCAAGAAAGACTGATGTAATGGCGTTGGCTGCCTTACTTTATACTACTGACGACCGGACATTAGTCCTGAAGCAACAGCAACTGACACAGAAATACTAAGCTTCTGCTATTTGGGCCGGCCGAGGTCTACCCTGGCAGGGATAACTCAAATATGATGACTGCAACAGTGAAACGCGAAAAACACTCACAGTTATGGACCTGATAATCTACAGGAGAAACCCTGTCTTTCTCAATGTCAGAAGTACTCTGACATTTTCTTCAGGAATTTCTTTAGTGACATTGCCCTCAAGTATATGTTGTTATAATTGCTTTGCTAAGGTAAAAAAATCATCTTTACAGATACCATGTTTTTAGACAATGTTTAACCAGTTTTTCTTTACAGGTAATACCTTGGAAGAAGACAAACAGGAGATGGCACTTCAGCCATGTCAAGTGATCTCCCAAACCCAAAGATGACAGTTCTCCCCATGCCTGAAATACACACTGAAGCAGCTGCAGAGGGCATTGGTTGAAACCCAATCCATAGTGGTTGAAAGGAATACACACTAGAGGAACCTGGAGAAGAGAGACTGGTCTAAGAAACACTGGTTGAATACTACAGCTTCACTCACTAACTGCTGCAGCACGGTCTGTGCCTGTAGTTACAGCAAGGCCTCTTTACTGCATTGTTTCTTCTTCTCAATGCACAGCAAGAGAAGAGACAGTAGGACCAGAGAAAGTATCCATGCAGCAGCTGAGAACAAGGTTTGAATACCAGCAAGCAGTGCTAGAACAAGTTGTTCGGAAGTTAAGTTGACACACAAGTAATAAAAAGTACACAAGCTTATCCCTGCAGTCCTTTTTTCTGTAAAAGGGGCAGAAAAAAAATACAAAAATTCCTTGTCAGAAATAAAGCACTTGTCTACAATGTATGCTGATAGAAAGAACACCACATTAAAGTACGCAAGCAGCAAAAACATGCCAGACATTTTCTGTTCATTTAAAAAACTTCACGACCCTTAAAATTCTCACAAATAAACAAAAAAAATTGGTACACTTTCCCAAAAAATAGCACCCCCCCCCCCCCCCATCCAAAAATAAACCTTAACTAAAAATAGTAATCCTTGACAGGAAACTTCCAGTATTGTGAAAAAATACTGGGTTTCTTAAATGGGAAACACCACTTTGACACCAAATAAAATAGTTATATTTTCTTACAAAGGCAACAATTTCCATGTAGAAGGGCTCCCCTGTGGAGGTTTTATCTGCCAGAAATGAAGCAATGGAGCTTCAAGGCAGACTGCTGCTCTTGTGGAGCCTCAGCACCGCTTCCTCTCAAGGTGTTAACTCTTGACTGTTGACTGGGCATCTCAGACAAGAGAAATCAGCAGTCAGAGTGAAGATGTCCGACACAGCCAGACTTTGTGAAGCTGGCTGGTTGTTGTATCCTAGGAAAGATACAACCCATATAGCCAGAAATGTTACAGCAGCAGTGAGAATTATTCACCTCTCCAGCATCAAGTACAAATACCAAGTGGGCACACTCCAGAAAGTGGGCACACTCCAGAAAGGCAAGTGCCATTTAAGAAGGCTCTGCATATCAAGGGAGAAGAGTGCAGTCCAGTATGAAATTAAGACAGCTGGAGAAAAAAAAAAAAAAAGACAAAAGTCATGTACTTACCACAACACTTTTTTTCATTTGTTCATCAACCTGTAGGTTCAGATGTGTGGATCAGAGCAGACTTGGCCGTATAGTAAAGCTCTAGGATCCAAAATCTGAGCTCCTCCCCTAGCCATAATGCTCTGCTGTATATGCAGTATCTTTACTTATAAGGCTCTATTACATATGTGCAGAGGGAGCCAGGAAAAAAAAAAAAAAAGTACTTCAGGAGCTCAAAATAGGAAAGTAGCAATTATATACAAATCCACTACAGCCTACAAAGAAAGGCAGGGGCATGGAGGAAGGGAAGGTTGAAGAACAAATGAAAAACCAACAACTCAGATGGAATGTTATGCCAAGTAAATACTTTATCTGAAGTGGTTTCCATTTGTTCAAGCTGTGGGAGAGTCCCCAGCTACAGAATTCTTGGGAGGCCCTCATGGAAGGATATTCAGAGCACAGCAGAACCAAAGGATGCCCGGCCCTGTTCCTGGAAATATGTCCAACTTATAAAAAAATATACAGGTATGAGGGATGAGGGTTTGACCATGTAGCAGCTGCACAAATATTATCAATGGGAAGTTTAGACCAAAAGGCTGACGCAGTCGACACAAACCTAGTACAGTGGACCTTAACCCAATAAAGGTAACAAATTCCCTTAATGGAATGCAAAAGTGCAATGCAGTTTGTGATCCACTTGGCTACAGTCACCATGGAAACTGGTTTTCCCAATATGGCCTTTGAGAAGGATACGAAAAGCTGCTAAGACTTTCTGAAATGTTTTGGTTCTGTCCAAATAAAAATGTATGCCTACGTACACCCAGCATACAAAACTGATGCTATCCTTTGTTTTGTAATTAAGAAAGAATACTGAGAGATTAATAACCTGATTTATATTAGCCTCAGAAGCAACTTTGGGCAGAAGAATTGGTATGCAATGTAACCCTGTTCTTGTGAAAGATGGAGGCTTACACGGTAAAGCCTGTAGTTCAGATACTCTCTCAGCTGAAGTGATGGCCACTAAAAAGGCAGTCTTCCAGGACAAATACTTTAAATCAACTTTAGCAGAAAGCTCAAAGGAGGTGCAACTAGAGCTTGCAAAACCAAAGAAGGCGCAACTAGAGCTGGCAAAACCAGAGTAAGGTCCCAAGGCAGAGTGGGATCCTTATTAGGAGGGTGAAGAAAAGTACCTTTTAGAAAGGCCTTGCACAACTTAGATGGGGCCAAAGAGAATGAATTTCCCCACTGTGAAAGTTGGAAATGGCTGCCAATCACTTCTTAACAGTAGAGAAGCTATCTCTATTACGAAAAATGGATGTCAACAAATCTAGTACAGCAGGAATAGATGGTGTATAGGGATCCAGTTGGTTTTGATGAGCCCAAATGGAGAACCTCTTCCACTTGCTATTTGTATATTTTCCTAGTGGATGGTTTGTGCAATGCAATCAGAAACTTCCTAACTGGGGATAAAAGCCCGGGAGTACAAGCCATCATTGGAATTGGAATAACCAAGGGTCACACTTTCAGGCTCAAAAGATCTGGGTGAGGGTGTCCCGATGGATGGGAGAAAAGATCTGGAGAGGGATCCAGAGCCCACAGTGGACAAACCAGGTGAGATCAAAGGAAAGGAAACCATACCTGTCAAAGCCAAAAGGGAGCAATGAGGATTACTTTGCATTTCAACCTCTGAGCTTTCTGAAGAAATCTGGGAATAAGACGAAGAGGAGGATAGGCATAAAGCAGACCGGGAGGCCACGCATAGACAATCACGTCTCTTGGTGACTGTCCCTGAAGAGGGATCAGGGCAAAGAAAGTACAGTTGTGTACCTACCATAAATGTAGATGTTAGAGTGTATTCACTGTTGCAGTCATTACTCTTGGGTTATTCTGCTGGCAGGCTACCTGCAGTCAGCCTGAATTCCAAAGTCCTGGTCTGGCGTCGGTTGCGGTTGCCTCTTCCCTGACGTCAGTGTGCCAGGGGTATAAAATATGCAGCCGACGCCATTTTCTTCAGTTTTTCTTGCCCCAGATGTCAGGTGCCCCCAGAAGGGTAGGCTAAAAATATATGCCAATAAAAAAGCATGCACTAAAATAAAGCATACTCTTCATCTACAAGCAAATACACCACATAGGTTGTATAGAATAGAGAAGTGCAGATAAGTCCCAGCAACGAAAAGGGGGAATGGTGGGTGGGTAACCTGGACTGCAACAGTGAATATACTCAACATCTACATTTATGGTAGGTACACAACTGTACTATGTTCATCGTGTTTCACTGTTGCAGTCATTACCTCTTGGGTTGAATCCCAAAGCTGAGGTTGGGTGGCTGGGCCTAAATAAAATTAGGAGTGGCTATGAGGCCCTGCAGAACTGCAGTGGCGAAGCCTGCTCTGGATTTAGAGTAAAGAGGTAAGTGGTAGTGCTTTGTAAAGGTGTGCACTGAAGTCCAAGTTGCAACCTCCAAAATGTCCTTAGTTTGTACTCCTCTAAGGAAGGCTGCTGAAGTAGCTGCTGCTCTGGGTGAGTGTGGCCTGAAGCCCTTAGGCACCGATTTGCCATGTTGAGAATAGCAGAAACAAATGTAGTGGGCTATCCATTTGGAAATAGTCTGCTTTGAGATTGCTTTTCCTTAAGCATATGCCACTAAGTTGCTCAGATTTTCTAAAAGCTTTAGTTTTGTCCAAGTAGAAGCGTAGCTGTCTGTGTATGTCCAAAGAATGCAGAAGTCTCTCCCCCTTATTCTGTGGGTTCGGATAAAAGGTAGGCAAATTAATTGTTTGATTAAGAGCCACACTGGACACTACCTTGGGTATAAATGTTGGGTTTGTCCTCAGAGATACCCTGTCCGGATGGAAAATTTAAAAGGTTCAACCACCATTAGTGCCTGTAACTCAGACTCTTCTTGCTGAAGTTATTGCTAAGAGCAGAGCTGTTTTCCATAAGAATTTTATCTCACCTGTATTAGCGGGCTCAAAAGGAGGCAGTGTGAGTTTTTCCAAGACAAAATTGAGGTCCCAAGCAGGTATTGGTGCTCTTCTTGGTGGTCTTATGTTCTTGGCCCCTCTGAGGTACTGCCTTAGTAGGAGGATGTGAAAAAAATAGGTGGGTCCATATTGTAATGAGCTGAAATGGCAGAGGCATGAATTTTAATAGATTAAAAGGATAGGCCTTTGTCCAACATCTCAGTCAAGTATTGTAAAATCTGAGGAATATTTGGTACAAGCATGTCAATTCCTTGTGCCTGGTTCCAAGCACGGAATCTCTTCCACTTTTCTGCATATGATTTTCTGGTGCTGGGCCTCCTGGCCTCCAGAATAACCTCCATAACTGCTTTGGAGAGAGGTGTGTTCTGAATGGTTACATTATCCGCCATGCAGCCAGATTTAAGGTTTTGAGTTGGCTGTGCAGTATCGGATTGTTCTGTTGGGTCAGTAAATGAGGAATTTGAGGCAATGTCCAGGCTGGGCCTCTGAGACAAACTCTTTAGGACTGGGTACCAGTGCTGGCGTGGCCAGTCTGGGGCAATCAGGATCATTTTTGGCTTCTCGTCTGACCTTTAGGAGTACCTTGGGGAGGAGAGGTAATGGAGGAAAGGCATATACTGTAAGGTTTTTCCAGCTGAATGACACCGCATCCACTTTCCATGCTAGCTTGTGATAAGTCCTTGTGCAGAATCTCTGTAGTTGGCAGTTGTGAGGGGAGGCAAATAGATGTCTGGGCGTCCCCATTTCCTTGTTATTATGCTGAAGATTTGTGGATCTAGTTTCCACTCGTGAGGATCCATGAGGTTTCTGCTTAGTTCGTCTGCCAGAGTATTTGTCTTTCCTGGTAGATTGAGCTTGCAGGTTTACTTGATAAGTCAGTGCTGTGTTCCACAAAACCATGGCTTGTCTGCAAAGGGGGTAGGAATGCATGCCTCCCTGCTTGTTTATGTACCACATGACTGTAGTATTGTCAGTCTTTATCAGCAGTTGTCCTGGATGAAGGAGATCCTTGAAAGCTGTCAGTGCATTTTGTACAGCCAGCATTTCTTTTAGATTGATATGAAGATGCATTTGGCTTGTGGGCCATGTGCCCTGAATACATTTTCCTCCCATGTGGGACCCCAGGCATAATCTGACGCATCTGTTAATTGTCTGCCTGGCAGTGGGTAAAGTGAAAGGCTGTCCCTTGTTGTGGTGACAGACCGGAGCCCACCATCGAAACTCCTGTTGCAGGCAGGGAATGAATGTAATCGATTTTTCCAGGCTGTGGCAATGTTGAGTCCAAACACTTTAGATACCATTGTAGTTTCCTCATATGCAGTCTTGCATATGGAATTAACAGAATGCAGGATGCCATGAAGCCCAAAGCCTGCAGAATTTTTCTTGCAGATAACCGGGTTTTTGTTGCCAACATTTCGAAGTAAGACGTCAGTTGCCTTTGTTTGTCTGGCGTGAGATAAGCCATCTGGGCAGCTGTATTTAAGCTTGCACCCAGGAATATTATCTCTTGAGAGGGTACTGGTTTTGATTTATTTTCGTTTACTGTGTACCCTAGGCAAATTAGTAATCTTTTGACAAACGCCAGATGTTTTAGTACAATGTCCTTGTTCTCTGCTTGAATAAGGCAGTCATCCAAGTAGGGATATATTTGAATTCCTCTGTCTGCAAAAAGCAATTACTGGTGCCAGGCATTTTGTGAAGACCCTGGGTGCAGTAGATAAGCCAAAGGGCAGTGCAGAGAATTGGTAGTGCATTGATCCAGCTATGAATCTGAGGTATCTTCTTGCAAGATTGTCCGATTGGAACATGCAGGTATGCCTCTTTTAGGTCCAAAGTTACAAGCCAAGCCTTCTTGCTCAGCATGGGCAGAAGCTGCTGCAGAGTCAACATTTTGAATTTTGGAACGTCCAGAAAAGTGTTTAGAATAGACAGGTCCAGTCTTGGTCTCCAGGCTTTGTCCTTTCTGGGTACCAAGAAAAGTCGTGAGTAAAATCCTTGTCCCTGCTCCTGTAGTGGTACTTGGTGAATGGCCCCCATGTCCATGAGGGATGAAACTTACGTTTGTGCCTCTGCCCATTGATTGTGTGGCAGGTCTGACATGCCTCTTGCCTTTGGCAGGATGTGAAAGTGGAACCTGTAGCCCTGAGACACTATATTCAAGACCCATTTGTCCTGAGTGATCATGTGCCAGTTTTGTGAAAAAAGTGCCAGTTTTCCCCCTAAGGGAGCTTCTAAAAGTTAAGTGCTTAGCACTGGTAGAGATAAGTCACTGGGACGGTTTCCTACAAGGCTGAGATTTGTCTTCTCTGCTTTTGGAGGTAGACGCACCCCATGTTTAGGCCTGTATGAGCCTTGGGGCTGGGATCTGCCTCTAGGGCGTCTTGACACTGGAAAGGACCAATTTTTTTTTGAAGGCCAGTTCCTGCTAAATCTAGGTGGCTGTACCTGTAAGAAATCCTTAACTGTCTGCATAGATTTCGCTTTATCCTCCATTTTCTTCAACACCTCTTCTGCCTTAACACCAAATAAAGTATCATACTGTAATGGAGCATCTAATAATTTTGCTTTAACATGATCAAGCAGATTCTGTTCCTTTAACCAAGCATGCCTCCTAATCACAGAACCGGTTACAGTGGCCCTACAAGAGGCCTCCAAAGAATCAAAACCACATTGCAAAGTATGTTTTCCCACTTGTTCAGCTGCATGCAATAAATCCTGCATTTCTTTGTTTTCAGGACATTCAGAGTCAAGTCAACAATTTCTGTTTTAATACTGACGTTAGGTACTGCTGATATTTAAGCATATGAAATTGACAATTTAAGGCCCTTACTGCCAAAGTAGCAGAAGTTTAAACTTTTTTCCCCCCATCTGTCCAGTGCCCTAGAATCCCTATCAGAAGGGACAGGGTTTTTAGCAGTGGAAGCTTTGACTCCCTTAGGACCCTGACAAATGGTTTCTGGGTCAGCAGCAGGGTCCTTATAAAGAAATTTATGGGAATCTGGGCCCTGTAGTATCTGTCTGGCTTAACCGGTGCAGGGGGTATATAGAGTCTGGAGACAGGCCGGACTCTGAAAAAAACATAATCTACAATGTCCAGCACAGGGGGAATAGCAAGGGGCCTGTGCTGAGGAAGTAAAAGAAAATCTCTGAGCCTTTTCTTAGATTCTGAGTAATCCTGGCTCTCCCAATGAAAGTGCTCCCTCATGGTATGCAGGGTTTCCCCAAAGGAAAAATCTTCTGGAGGAGAAGCTGAAGGAATAGATTCTTCAGCATCAGAATCCTCATAGGGAGGAAGAGAGTATTCCTGATCAGAGGAGGAATCAGAGGAAATGGAAACCTGATCTGAAGATTCATATTCTGTCTCTTGCCTAGGCCTCTTATCAGGAGGGGGATGGGAACCCCTGATCAAAGTAACAAGGTATTCGGCCACTTTGAGCATTTTTTTTTTTAAACATAGAAGCCTGTCCTGGAGAACCTACATTAGCTGGTTGGTTTACTATTTGTCTCAACACTCTGATGATGCTGATTCCTTTTCAGGCGAAAGCGCTTAGTGGATTTCAGTGTTTTATTTGTTTTTACGTTGTTCTTTCTTATTTAAAATAAACGCTTTTCACTTGTTCCTGTTTGCGCTGGAGTTTTTTTTCAACTGGCCATCACCTGGAGCTGTATTGGAACACTTACTGGTTTGCTGTCTTTTTCGTTTGTTGTCCACCGGTGGTTCATTGGTTTTTGGCTTGTTACTATACCGGCAACATGGAACACCTAATGATACAATATGTTCAGATTATCAACCAGCTTATCAATTTACTTTGTGAGAAGAGAATGGACGCCAAGGTCTCTTTACCAGAGATCTCTGTGCAGGAACCACCGTCAGCAGACTTGCAAGTAATGCTCACTGACTCTCAAGTGGATTTATACACTCTACATACTCCGCCTGCTTCCAGGGAACAAGGAGTATCTACGCATGTAGCGAACACGGCCCTAAACGATATGGGCTCTAGTGGACCTTCTAATGGTGTCAATCCTTTACCTAATGGTTTCAATTCTTTGTCTAACAACAGAATCGCTACCAACGACGGGCTGCAAGCCTTTTTAAATCCTTTGGATACTGATTGGCAGGTTCGAAGGAGGCGTGTGTCTGGACCAGGTACTTTTAAATCACAATTATCCAATTTTGAATTTAAACTTAAAAAAAATTCAAATCTTTGCAAATGGACAATGTTTTTTTGGCTAGGTCCGTAGATCTTAAACAAGTGCCGAAGGGCTTGAGAATGTTCAAACTACCGAATGGTTTCTTAGCTGGGACCGAAGGGTTTAAAGATTTGCTTGATTTTTTTGACCGGATGGGTTTGGAATTGATGAATATTATTATTTCCAACAATAACAAAACGCTTGATTCTTTGAAGAAAGAACTAGGTGAAATGAACAACAATATTACTAAGGATCTTTTGTTTTGAGATCAATAAACTTAAATATGAGAACGTGCTAAACAAAGTTGACAATTTTGTGAGCAATGGTCTAAACACCAAATATTTTAAGCTTAATAGGGATAGCGAAGATTACGCTACCCACCAAGCATATTCTCACTTCAAAGAATTTAAAAGGGCTCACAGCTTTATAACCCCCGGTGGGTGGGGGGGGGGGGTTGGGTTCTCCTGTACTTGCTCGTACTGTTGACTCTCCTGGTCAGAATAGAGTTACTAACGAGCACACTACTGATGACTTTGTGACTGACTCTAATGATTTTAACGAGAATGGGGTTTTTTTTAGATCCTCCCCCACTGAGGCATTCAGAACGTATTCGCGAACGCAATCAGTACCCCAGGGGACAACCATCGTGGAGAGGTCAACCACAAAGTTTCTACAACAACAGGAGGAGGTGGTCCCACTAACTACAGACCTTAGTTTCACCACCACCACCTCCTGGGGAAAGCCCAGATAATATTTTTACTACTCATGATTTGAACACTTCTTTTTCTGGACATTTTTTTGACAACTCCTCTTGTTGTACTATTGACTCCATTGGACCTTGTTTTAGTTTGGAGAGTGAATTGATGTGTACTTTGGTGAAAAGTAACAATGTGTGTCTTTGTCAGTCCACTCCAAATCAGTGAAATTGTAATCAATTGTCACTATTTGGAAAAGGTTTTACCTTTGTACCTAGTTTTAGGAATGATATAGCGAAACTATTGGTTAACCTTAGACTGTACACTAGACAGTTGAATTTACAAATGTATCTTTTTAAAAATCATAATTTGTGTTATGAACAATCATTAGGGCCTAAAAGAAAATGTACCTTTATTCCCCCAACCCACCCGTGCATCCACATATGTGTGAAGCTCAGTTTAGGAGGTTGAGTAAACTGAATGACAATTTTCCAGACAACATGACCACTGGTGAAAAGTTTTGTTTGAGGCAATTGACTACCTCAAACAATTACAGGGTCATGAAACCGGATAAAGGTGGGGGTGTGGTTATTATGTCTGCTATTGATTATTCTAACAGAAAAAAACATTGTACTTAATGATGTTAACACTTATCAGAGGATATCACTTAATGAGATGCACATGGCATATTCTAAAATTGATTGGCTTTTGTACGAATGGGTTGTGGAAGGGGTTATAGATCAAGACGAACATCACTACTTACAAGTAGATCACCCTGTGACACCCACAATCTTTGGCATTCCCAAGATCCATAAATGCCAGAACAACCCACCTTTCCACCCAATTGTTTCAGCCAAAGGGTCTAAAACTGAAGCCATGGCATCATATGTTGATTTCCACTTTAAAAACATTGTTAATTTTTTCCCCACACATTTTGCGTGACTCTTGGCACTGCCTAGACGTCATTAGACAGCAACATTTTGATGACTTGCCCACTATGGTCACCACTGATGTTAATCTTTTTTCGGTTATACCCCAGTTAGAAGGCCTCAATTTATTTAGATCTTGTTTGAACAACAGAGGTGGGTTACATTCTGTCAAAAGATCTCTTATGGTTGACCTTATGGAACTTATTTTAACTAATAACTTCTTGGCTTTTGAAGGTGAACTGTACAAACAGGTAACGGGAGTTGCCATGGGGGCAAAATGTGCACCTATCTATGCCAATTTGGTATTGGCACAAAGGGAACTAGATAAGGTATTTTCATCACCATTTATGCAACACATGAAATTATACCTTAGATTTTTGGACGACATACTGATTTTTTGGATGGGCCCAATAGATTTGATTTCTACTTTTATTGATTACCTTAACACTACGAATTTTTTGAAATTCACATTTAAGGTACATGGACATCTTTGTAATTATTTAGATATTTTATTACATTTTAAAGATGAACAAGGTGAACTATTGAGTCAAGTATATTCCGTAAAGAAACTTACTCAAATGTTTTTTTACATTTTCAGAGTTGTCACCCATCGTTTCAAAAAAGAAAGGTTTTCAAGGGTCAGACGGTAAGACTATCTAGACTTATTAGTACTGACCATCACTATGCTAATGAAACAAAAGTGTTAATGGATATGTTTAGACAAAGAGGTTACCCTTTAGATCTTTTAGATAAAATTAAGAATGAAGTTGATGCCAAAAGACATGTAACTTTTAGGCAAATACTGAAGGGTGGCTTATCTAAGGTTAATAAGCCTTAAGCCTGGCAAACAGGTTCGGTGCAAATTTCTCCCCTCCCTCCCCCCTCCCAAACATCTCAGATGCCCAGGTGAGAGCTGCTCTCTCTAAAGCAAAAAACACAGCATCAATGGGACCGGACGGTGTCCCCGGATGTGTGCTACACGAACTCAATGAGGAACTAAACCCACACATAAGGCTGCTGTTTAATCTTAGCCTTACTACAGGATACGTACCCAAAGAATGGCGTATGGCAACTGTGGTCCCACTCCACAAAGGCAGTGCTTCTACGGACCCTGGAAATTACCGCCCCATAAGCTTGACAAGCCTTGTCTGCAAAGCTATGGAGAGGATCATAATGGAACTCTAAGACATTGGGGACCTACAGACACTGGATCCTACCCAATTTGGCTTTGTCAAGGGCAGATCCTGCCTCTTGAACTTGGTCGACTTTTTCAAAACAGTCACTAAGGCCATTGATGAGGGTAAGGCAGTTCACACAGCCTACCTTGACCTAGCAAAAGCGTTCGACACAATACCCCACTCGGGCATCATAGAAAAGCTCACCAGCTTAGATGTAAACCCATATGTCACAAGATGGGTTGCAAACTGGCTCAAGGACAGAACACACAGGGTTAGAGTTGCTGGTGCCATGTCAGACTCTAAGCCGGTCACGAGCTGTGTCCCACAGGGCTCAGTCCTGGGCCCCCTCTTGTTCGGCATTTATTTTTCTGAAGTGCAGGCAAACATAGGGGAATTGTGGTTGACAAAGTTTGCAGATGACTGCAAACTGGGCACCATAACTGACACTCCATCAGACACAGACATCCTCCAGAAAGGTCTCATAGAAATGGATAACTGGTGCCAGAGCCATGGCCTTAAGCTAAATGCCAAAAAATGTATAGTCATACCCTTTGGGAAAAACAAGGTAACCCCTAATTACCACATAGGTGGTAATCCATTAAACACGGAAGAAGTTATCAGGGACCTGGGGACCCAAGTTGACAGTAACCTCTCTTTTGACACTCACATTGCCAAAGTGGTTAGGAAGACCTTCTACATTGCCCACCTGATCATGAAGGGATTCACATCCAGATCAGGAGAGGTCATTGTACCCTGTACTCTTCACTTATCAGACCAATGATTGAGTACAACGCCCCATTCGAATGTACCTTACCCGACACCTGCAGCAGTTGGAAAGACCCCAAAAGTTCCTCACCAAAAGGATAAAGGGGCTCAAACATATGTCATCGATGCCCGACTGAAGAAACTCCAGCTCTATTCAGTGCATACCGTCTGCTCGGAGGTGATCTGTGCCTGACATACAAGGCCATGTCCAACCCGGAATTAATGGACATGCTCCACCTCAAAAATCCAAATCCACCAGAGCCACGAGAGCAAGAGACTTAAACCTCAACACGGATATAAATAGGACGTGCTGGAGGGACAGATTCATCACCCAGAGACTCCCTACACTATGGAACAGAATCCCAGTCCATGTGAGGCAGAGCCCCTCACTGACTCTGTTCAAGAGAAATCTTGACGAGTGGATGGGAGATCGTAGGTTTACCCCGGGAATCATCTCTGTATCACTGCTGGACAGAGGCACAGCAAATTAATGGGTATAGTATTCTCATCCTAAGGGGTGGTGAAAGCCACACACACTCTGGCTAGGCTTATAAATGCCCTAGGGCAGATAGCCTAGTATGAACCTATGAACCTATAATAATGATCTGAACAAAGATATTTTTACTTTTGTTCCTGAAAAACACAGGAAAGCTACAATTTTGCCTTTTAATGGCCATTCGGATACAATACTTGGCTATACACGATGGACAAGGAAACCATACAAGTTATAGGCAAAACACCAACTATAACATACAGTAGGGGGCCGAGTTTGAGGGAATTGTTAGAAAGAGACAATTCAAACAATGGGGCCTATAAAAGTTCATCTATGAGCAAATGTGGTTCCTGTAGTGTATGCAAGTTCATCAACAATGGTCCATATGTGTCAGTTATGAATTTTTATAGGACTATTAAAATGTCCTGGCCATTGTAATTGCAACACTAGGAGGGTCATCTACATTGCTACTTGTTTAAGTTGCCCTAGTTTCTATGTAGGGAAGACCATTAGGAAACTAAGGTTAAGAATCCTTGAACATGTTAGGGACATTAGGAACAAAAAGACTACCAACTCCCTTTATTTACATAGTTTGACTTGTGTTAATTTTAGCAAATTTTTATTTTTTTATTATTGATAGGATACCTGATAATGATAGAAGCGGTGATGTTAAGACTATTAGAGATGGAGACCTTGTGGCAGTTGAGATTAAATGCATCCAGACCCCCAGGTATAAATAAGTATATTTCTATGGCAAGCATTTTAAAGCATAGATCTCTTTGTTTAAATTGGACATTTTAACACATTAATATATCTATATAACCTGTATTTTTTGCACTTTAGTACTATTATTACTATTTAATATTTTATATAGTTATATACAAATATTATAAATTTCACAAGCTTGTTATGAGGACAGCTTGAATTTTACATATGTAGATATTTATGTATTCATTTATATATACATTTATTCAAACAATTATTTATATGTTAACTAATTAACTATTCAACTATTTTAATTTTAACATAATACTATAACCTATGTATTTACTTATTTACTTATTCATTCACTCACTTATCTATTTATTTATTCTATTGATTTATTTACTTAAATAGATTTGATCAACTTTGAACTATGTGTACACATACACTTCTTCGATTATAAATTACATTTTATTTTATTTCATTTTTCATTACTTTACATTACATTATTTTACCTTAAGCTTCATTATTATTATTTTTATTTTTTGGAACCTACAAGGATATTTATAAGGGTAAGAAAAAGTTGCGTTGTGTGTGCTTTTCTTCTTTTTTAAAAAAGGTGTTGTCATTAATGACATCGAGCGTTTACTTCATTTTGATAGGTTTGGATTAATGGGCGTTTTTTTGAAACCTATATTAGCTGGTTGGTTTACTATTTGTCTCACTCTGATGATGCCCGATTCCTTTTCGGGCAAAAGCGCTTAGTGGATTTCAGTGTTTTATTTGTTTTTACGTTGTTGTTTCTTATTTAAAATAAACGCTTTTCACTTGTTCCTGTTTGCGCTGGAGTTTTTTTCAACTGGCCATCACCTGGAGCTGTATTGGAACACTGTCCTGGAGAATGCTGTACTTGTTTCTTTGTCTTTAGAGCTGCTTTAGTTAGTCTTTGGCTTGGAAGCTGAAGATGGCTTTACATATAACTGAGTTGGTCTGAAAACACCTTCAGAAGCCAATGCCTGCACAGCGGCTCCAGACCCATCTGAGGGAATAGTTTCCGAGGATCCAATACCTTGAGTTTCCAGAGGCCCAGTCAGCTCCACGTGGGAGTCAGAAGCGGCCTGTGGCTCTGAGGTAGCGGGCGTCAGGGGCTGCAAAAGTGCCTCACTGAAAACCGACGACTAGCTTAGCGGAAGCCTCATAGTCAGTTTTGGACCTCTGATGCCTGTCCTTGTCTTTATCCTTGCGTTTTTTTTAGAAATTCTGGTCGTCTGTTGTTTCGACGGCATAGTATAATTGAATCTTCGGCCGGAGTAATGAAAGGCAAAATCGTACCGACGCTTTATAGTGCGTTGGTTAAATCTAGCACAAAACCGACAACCAGCAACATCGTGGTCAGGGCCTAGGCAAGGAATACAGTAAGAGTGAAAATCCTTATGAGGTATTTGCTTCCCACAAGAAATACAATTGTTAACTTTTTCTGACACCGGTCTGGAGCAAAAAAAAAAAAAAGTTTCCCCAACGGGGTACTTACCTTTAATGAAGACTTCGGATCTACTTATCTTTAATGAAGACTTCGGATCTGAAATTTGATTTAGAAAACCTCAGGAGTTGGCCAACCGGCACTTGCGAACTGCTTTTGCTTTGGGCACCGTGCAGCACGAAAGACTGAAGAAAATGGCGTCGGCTGCATCTTTTATACCCCTGGCACACTGACGTCAGGGAAGAGGCGACAGCAACCGCCGCCAGACCAGGACTTTGGAATTCAGGCAGACTGTGGGTAGCCAGCCAGCAGGATAACCCAAGAGTAATGACTGCACCAGTGAAACACGATGAACATCTCACTGTACTTGGTGTTGGAAGGAGATGCGAAGACATTGCAGCAAGGTTGATCCCATTTCTGGACGATCATATTTGCCACTGAAGTATCTGGAGACCACTCATTAGGCATCAGAATGGTTCTGCCGAGCCTGTCCACCACAATGTTTGACTTCTCCCCGAATAAGCGTCGCTACTAGAAAGTGGTTGGAAGAGAGATCACCCATTGCCACAACCTCGTGGGTTCTCAACACAAGGGTAAGACTTAGTTCCTCCCAATTTGTTGATGTACCAGACCACTGACCTGTTGTCTGTCTGAACTGCAATGGCCCTGTCGGAACAGAGGATTGAAGGGCTTGCAATGCAAGAAGCACCATTCTTATCTCCAGGACATTTATAATGCAAATTGGTCTCTAGAGGGGGCCATGTACCTTGGACTGTCTGCCCCAGATAATGCCCCCCCCTCACCCAAACTAGGAAGTGTCCATAGTCATTATGGCCTTGGAAAGATGAACAGTTGACCCTATTCTAGGTCCTTTGATTGGAGCCACCAGAGAAGAGAAATCCCGGTGCTAGCAGAAGTATTGCAAATGAGATCTGGGGGGGAATGAGGGGAGCGCAGAGCATTATGGTTAGGGGAGCAGCTCAGATTTCAGATTCTACAGCTTTGGTATACAACAAAGTCAGATCAAAGAACCCCAAGAACCCCCAGGTTGAAGAACCAATGAAAACAACAACTTCAGATCATACTTTCACAACAAACAGCTCAGCCCTGAAATCTAAAGTCTCAGAGAGAATACAGGTGATAAAAAGGGATCTTGTCCTATTGTCAGTAGCCCAGCCATATAGTAAAATGAGCTAACTCGCCTTTATATGACTTGTGAACTTCTTGGTTATCAGGAGGACCAAACAGTGTACAAATTTCTCTCTTCATCCTCTACAGGACACTGTCCTGGTTCTATAGGTTTTGTTTACCATTTTACTAGCATGTAACTAGAAAAAAAAAAAAAGAGCTTTTTGGCCTAATGCACCTATATTGAAAAAAGCACTCAAATGCTTTGAAGTGATTAAACAGGCCACTTACCGCATCCTTATCGGACAGCAAAGGCTTCTCTTCATTAAGGGTCTGACCTTGTAGCTCAGTCATTTTCACTTATCTAAACATAAAACAGTAACTTGTTTTAGTATGGGAATTAAACTAAACTACTCATCACATGAAATACATTAGTTTTCTGTTCTCGCTGTTTACAGCAGCAAAAAAGAAGTTATGTGCTCACCATAATTTTCCATGCGAGTTGTCCATCTCATCTTCATTCTATACTGATGAGTTCAGAACCGATCCTCTGTACCGACTCGGCCACTTACTAAAGCTAGAGGTCTCCAACCAGCTCATGGCTTATTCCCTATCCCATGATGCTCTAGTGCCTTCCTTAGAGCTTGTTTGGTGATGTACTTTAATACACACATTAATAAAAATGTACATATAATTACACACAGACACACAGAATTACTTTAGAAGCCAAGAAGACGAGAGGATCAAAGCATAGCATTTGTACCACTAGAAACCTCTCGATCCTTCAGAATCAAAGGCTGGGGGAAGGAGGGTGAGATGTACGAATGAAGACGAGTTGGACAACTCACATGGAACATAATGGTGGGTACATAACTTCTTTATGTGAAGTTGTCCTATCTCGTCTTCATTCTATACGGATGGGACAGCGTCCCTGGCACCATCTTTCCTGAGTGACTCACAGGAGAATATTCTTCAGAACAGTGGACCCAAAGGAGGCCCTGTCCCTGAAGGCCAAATCTACTTTGTAATGAGTGATAAATGTACGAGGCCTTGCCCACGTTGCTGCTGCACAAACAGTATATATGGGTAACTTTACCCTAAAGGCTTGAGAAGTTGAAACAGCTCTTATAGAATGCACGTTTACTTTGCCTGGCAGCTGTTTGCTTGTTGATTGATAAGTAACGGAGATACAATCTGATAACCATCTGGACAAAGTAGTTTTTGTTACTGGAAGTCCTTTATTATTTGAAAAGGAAACAAAAAGCTGGTCGGATTTTCTGTATGCCTTTGTTCTGTGCAAATAGAAACGTATTAGTCTATGAACATCAAGCTGGTGAACAGTGTACGCTGCCTTATTGCCATATTTGGGCAAAAACACTGGCAGATCTATAGATTGATAGTTTAGATTGAATTCTGAACATACTTTTGGTAGAAAAGAGTTTGTGCATAGTGAAACCTCTTCTAGCGGATGATTTCGAAGACAGAAATTTTAAGCTACAAGATGATGCAGGTTCAAAAGGAAGAATTATGCGGGACAAAACAAAATTAGGATTCCATGGTGGAAGGAGTGGTTTTATTGGTGATCTTCAGTTCATGCCTCTCAAAAAAGCTTTTGATAGTTTGAGACACAACATTAGGTCTCTCATTCCAAATATGAAAATTAGAGATTGCTGCTAATTGGACTCTTAATGATTGCTGCAGCTGCTCCCTCATTAAAAAGCTTAGCCAATAATTCTAGAATGGATGA